>NC_079482.1:3078396-3381511 GCF_026230105.1 Diorhabda sublineata
GATTTTCAAAAATTTGTATATTGATTGTAAATGATTTGGTATGACGCATGCATTAAATGCGATGTATGGTTTTGATTACGGTTTCTTAGTATAGAACTATGGTTCCACTAAGGATGTTATGGATGTATTCAAAAAAATTTGATCAATTGTCAAATGCAACACCAAAACGTTGAGGGTTCCTGGTGGAAATGATAATGATAATCCTTTGCATTTACGTTTTCAAAGCGTGGACAAAAGTTTCTATTTAGGGACTTTTAAGTCATGGAAACGTTGTAATGGTATATCTATAGTATGGAAAGATCTTTAAGGAGGGGCGTGGTTTTTTACCTGAGTCAGTAATTCATTTCTTTTGTGAGCGTCTGATGTTATAAATATGAATTTAAAAACAGTTTGTTTGCTGGCGTATAGCAAACTATCAAATGCAGTTATTTTAACTATTTGGAATGGATTCTTTACTGGAAGTCAGTGTGAATGGAATATGTGATACAAAATCAATAAGAATAAAGTGAAAGTTCACTGAAAAATTTGATTCTCGAAGAGTCCCGAAGCTATTTTTTTTTTCAATTTGCTTGTTAAAAGATGATATATGTCAATGTTAGCTGCGAATAATTGCGAATTTGGACTTTGCACTTCTATTTGACAAGTTAAAAAACCTGTTCATATAAAATAAACACGACGTATTACATTTTGAATGATTGAACTGTTTACCACATTTCAACTCTGCATAACGACATAAAGAATTAACTTAATGAAATGTGCGATTATTAACGTTCCGCCATTTGAAAACCACCAATATTTTGTAAACTGACGACGGAATCATGATTCGCGACGCAGAAAACCCCCACATACCAAATTTCAATAAAACATTATGATTTTTCAATATTATTGACCGCAATTTTGGAATTACCATTTTGTTTTTTGAAAAACGTAATCAGCGACCTCAAAAACCCCCCTATATCGAACTTCATTAGATTTTTCAACACAGCGGACTGTCATTTTGAAAAAGCCATTTTGTTTTTCCAAAAACTCTTGGCGTATCAGTTAACAAGTCCCCGTACACCAAATTTCAATAAAAAATTACGATTTTTCAATATTATTGGCCGCCATTTTGGAACTACCATTTTTTTTTGGAAAAATGTTGACAGAGTCGTAATCAGCGATTTCAAAAACCCCCCTATATTGAACTTCATTAGATTTTTCAACACAGCGGACTGTCATTTTGAAAAAGCCATTTTGTTTTTCCAAAAACTCTTGACGTATTAGTTGACAAGTCCCCGTATACCAAATTTCAATAGAAAATTATGATTTTTCAATATTATTGATCGCCATTTTGGAACTACCATTTTGTTTTTTGAAATACAGTTGATGGAGTCGTAATCAGCGACCTCAAAAACCTTGTATATCGAACTTCATTAGATTTTTCAACACAACGGACTGTAATTTTGGAAAAGCCATTTTGTTTTTCCAAAAACTCTTGACGTATTAGTTAACAAGTCCCCGTACACCAAATTTCAATAGAAAATTATGATTTTTCAATATTATTGATCGCCATTTTGGAACTACCATTTTGTTTTTTGAAATACAGTTGATGGAGTCGTAATCAGCGACCTCAAAAACCTTGTATATCGAACTTCATTAGATTTTTCAACACAGCGGACTGTCATTTTGAAAAAGCCATTTTGTTTTTCCAAAAACTCTTGGCGTATCAGTTAACAAGTCCCCGTACACCAAATTTCAATAGAAAATTATGATTTTTCAATATTATTGACTGCAATTTTGGAATTACCATTTTGTTTTTTGAAAAACGTAATCAGCGACCTCAAAAACCCCCCTATATCGAACTTCATTAGATTTTTCAACACAGCGGACTGTCATTTTGAAAAAGCCATTTTGTTTTTCCAAAAACTCTTGGCGTATCAGTTAACAAGTCCCCGTACACCAAATTTCAATAAAAAATTACGATTTTTCAATATTATTTACCGCCATTTTGGAATTACCATTTTGTTTTTTGAAAAACGTAATCAGCGATCTCAACAACCCCCCTATATCGAACTTAGTTAGATTTTTCAACACAGCGGACTGTAATTTTGAAAAAGCCATTTTGTTTTTCCAAAAACTCTTGACGTATTAGTTGACAAGTCCCCGTATACCAAATTTCAATAGAAAATAATGATTTTTCAATATTATTTACCGCCATTTTGGAATTACCATTTTGTTTTTTGAAAAACGTAATCAGCGATCTCAACAACCCCCCTATATCGAACTTCGTTAGATTTTTCAACACAGCGGACTGTAATTTTGAAAAAGCCATTTTGTTTTTCCAAAAACTCTTGACGTATTAGTTGACAAGTCCCCGTATACCAAATTTCAATAGAAAATTATGATTTTTCAATATTATTTACCGCCATTTTGGAATTACCATTTTGTTTTTTGAAAAACGTAATCAGCGATCTCAACAACCCCCCTATATCGAACTTCGTTAGATTTTTCAACACAGCGGACTGTAATTTTGAAAAAGCCATTTTGTTTTTCCAAAAACTCTTGACGTATTAGTTGACAAGTCCCCGTATACCAAATTTCAATAGAAAATTATGATTTTTCAATATTATTTACCGCCATTTTGGAACTACCATTTTGTTATTCGAAAAACTGTTGACGGAGTCGTAATCAGCGACCTCTAAAACCCCCGTATATCGAACTTCATCAGATTTTTCAACACAGCGGACTGTAATTTTGAAAAAGCCATTTTGTTTTTCCAAAAACTCTTGGCGTATCAGTTAACAAGTCCCCGTACACCAAATCCAAATAAATTATCTCAGTTCCTTCTAATTTTGATTACTTTTTTTGCATTTGAAACCGACGATTTGATTCATTCTAGCTGATCTCAGATACAAATTCAACTGACCGATATACTCCTTTACAACTTCACGAAAATTTCTGATGAAAATAGAGATAAAACGTCAGATAATGCCAATACTAAATCCACTTCGAATAACCGATATCCATCATTTTTAATAATTAAACGTTTATTGTCATTTTGAGGATAACAAAAATAAAAATTAATTATTCATTGATAAGGATGCTTTTTATAATCCATTGATGTTTGCTAGATTAATGGAGGGAACGATGTGAACAAATATAGATCAAACGTTGTTTTCCATCAATTGGTTGAACTATGTAAATATAGCTTGAAATTAATCATTGGTAATTAGTGAAATTATTTGTGTAGGTGGTAATACAATTTTGATCACTTCCTGGAAATTTCCATTTTTATAAAAGATAATTCTCGATTTAAATTCCGGCAACGTTTTCAAAAATACGCTGTTATTGAAGAGGAATTTAATATTAGATTCTAAGGTTTTTCAAATTAGATTTATTTAATTACAATTAATTAGTGTAAGCGTATTAGTAATTTTTTGAAAATTTCCGAGAAATAATAGATTTTTTTCAAAATTGCATTCAGTATTTTACCAAGCAAGACCAAACCTCAAAAATAGAAATTGGAATTGAAAGTTTCTTATCTCTGAAAAGAGTCGTTTCAATTAAAAAGTATTTACAAGCAGTCTCGTAGAAAATCGAGGGAGAGCAGGGCATATAGGGGAGCTTAAAATATGACGATTGGAGCTGATTTACTTCTATACCAAACTGCATCGTTGAGGAGATATAAGATCTCAAAAAATCGCTCGAAATTTTGGAAAAAATTTATATATATGAGACTGTTAAGGGTTTAAAGTGATAATACAAAGCAATCGATGACTTCTAGGGGATTACTTAGAGGTGATCTTTGCCATTCCAAGGAAAATTCCAATAACCAAAGACATATTTTTCACAATGTTATTTAAAAAGTTACAAACAAAATAAGAGTTGCAATGAATCTATGAATCAAATTTGACAGTTTCCAAATCGTTGTAGGATAAACACAAACTTCCATAATTTAAAGAAATTGATCAAAATCGCCATTTTCTTATATACAGAATTATTTTCCTCTCAATAGTAGCTGATGATAATGTTTTCTGGTGATCTGGTGAGCGCGAAGACCAAACTTGAGGACAATTACTTGTCCAATACACTTATTTGTATATTGGTGAGTTAAAAAGTCATTTACATTGACACTAAAATGAGGTGGTGCTCCATAATTAACGAATTAATGCTCCAATTTCAGGCAATCGCAAATAGTCGGATAAATTTTTTGGAAAAATTCTAAACGAGCTTCCATAGATAGCTGAATCACTATTTCAATCGAGTAGTGGTCGATAGTCTTATACATTGTACCAAATTTGGTATTTTTGAGTTAAGGGGCTGCAAAGAAATTGACTTTTTCACCTATTCTAAGATGTAACTTGGTATAAAAGTTAATTATCCTCAATCGATCCCTTATACGTTTCTACCTGTGGCGATTCTAATGCGAGACATCCTGTATATGCTTGTAGGTAGGCTACTTAGCGATTTAGGGCACTAGAAAGTCACTATTGAATATTTTTTCATGACATTCTGTATTATTTATACAGTCTGTCCAATTAAACTGGAGCCATAATGGAAAACGTTTTTATTCTTAGTTTTATGAAGAAAAGTTATTCCTCATAAAAAGTTGTGCATGTTTCAAAATCTGGATATCAAAATTTGTTAGTCGTATACGAGGTATGTAAAAAATTTTTGGTCAAGAGTAAAGTACCTTCATTTTTGAGAAAATTGACAATTGTTATCAAAAAAAATTATTAAAAATTATTGTCAAATATCCAATATCCATCTGCCATGAAAAAATTATTTTTTTTGTGTTGCACTGACAGCAAACATCAAATCGCTAAATAGATTTTATAACATACAAGAAATGGCGATTCGGTCAAGTTATGAGACTCGTCGAGAAGCAGCAGCTACATTTAACAATGATTTTATTATCGAACTATCCCTAATAAACCGTCAACTTGCATGGTTTCAACAAGACGGTGCTACATTGCATACCACAGTACCTTGAATCGACTTTCAATAACAAAATAATACACAGATATTCGCACATTTTTTGGCCGGCTAGATCTCCAGACTTAACCCCTTTGGATTATTTCTTATGGGGCTACTTAAAACATAGCAAACACCTCTTCAAAATATTGATTATTTGGAAAGAACAATTACAGTGGCATGTCAGGAAATTACCACTAAATGTTTAGAAACAGATGGTGGATATGTTGAGGCTTTAGTCCGTTTTCTTATCGTCTTCCGTTCAAATATTGGACAATAACTATTTGAAGGATTTATTATATTGTTTTTAACGTTATTTACTACTTATTAGTTAACTTGTTTATGATATGTGTGCATTAATTATTTAATTGCAATGTACATTGTTGCATAACTTAATAATGAACCCAAAGGTTATCATGTCTTTCAATAAAATAGGTGATTACAAGATTTATTTATACCAAAAAATATTTTTTCATGGCAGAAGGGCAATATCTTAAAATAGTTTTCAATCGTGATCAACTTTTTTGAATAACAATTTTCGATTTTGTAAAAAATAACCTTACTCTTAGGTGAAAATCACGTTTTTTGACGAAACTCGTATATGATAGATAAAAGTTGTCATCTGATGTGTACATTTTAACTTTTAGACCATGCAAAACTTTTTATGAGGAATGACTTTTTTTCGTAAAACTAAAAATAAAAAAGTTTCCCATATGGTTCCGATACATTGTGTAATAACGATAATTATGTTTATTGTACTATTGTTCGGGGGTTGCTAATCTTATATATTAAAAAAATTTATGATTTCCATTCCGAGTCCGTTCAGGCGTTCTACCCAACCGATTTGCTTAATTTTTTCTTTCAATGAAAGGTATTGATACACAAATCATTACCAACCATCGGATTTCATCTAATTTTCACCATTCTCAAGTTATACTCAAATGCGATTTCCCCCTAGGAGTTTTTCACATACACAGGTTCTATCCTCAATATCTCAAGTTCTATTCAAGATAGAGACTTCGGTTTGGTTTAAGAACACTCGCTGGAACACCCTCTTTCTTTTGAGTTTTTGAACACTTAAATCGGTTGAGTTGGAGAGGAGCTAGGCGCGGACAATCAATGTGGAGATATGGATTTTTGTAGGTTTTTGACAATTTTTCTACATTCAAAGATCTATATCTCAGGTTCTAATATAGCTACAGAGTTCGTTTTAGTTTACGAAGACTCGCTGAAACACCTTCTTTCTTTTGAGTTTTTTAACACTCAAATCGGTTGAGTTGGAGAGGAGCTAGGCGCGGAGATTCAACGTGGAGTTATGGATTTTTGTAGGTTTTTGGGAATTTTTCTACATTCAAAGATCTATATCTCAGGTTTTAATACAGCTACAGAGTTCGTTTTAGTTTAAGAACACTCGCTGAAACACCTTCTTTCTTTTGAGTTTTTTAACACTCAAATCGGTTGAGTTGGAGAGGAGCTAGGCGCGGAGATTCAACGTGGAGTTATGGATTTTTGTAGGTTTTTGGGAATTTTTCTACATTCAAAGATCTATATCTCAGGTTCTAATATAGCTACAGAGTTCGTTTTAGTTTACGAGCACTCACTGAAGTACCTTCTTTTTTTTGAGTTTTTCAACACTTAAATCGGTTGAGTTGGAGAGGAGCTAGGCGCGGACATTCAATGTGGAGTTATGGATTTTTGTAGGTTTTTGACAATTTTTCTACATTCAAAGATCTATATCTCAGGTTCTAGTACAGCTACAAAGTTCGTTTTAGTTTACGAAGACTCACTAAAACACCTTCTTTCTTTTGAGTTTTTGAACAATCAAATCGGTTGAGTTGGAGAGGAGCTTGACGCGGACATTCAATGTGGAGTTATGGATTTTTGTAGGTTTTTGACAATTTTTCTACATTCAAAGATCTATATCTCAGGTTCTAGTACAGCTACAAAGTTCGTTTTAGTTTACGAAGACTCACTAAAACACCTTCTTTCTTTTGAGTTTTTTAACACTCAAATCGGTTGAGTTGGAGAGGAGCTAGGCGCGGAGATTCAACGTGGAGTTATGGATTTTTGTAGGTTTTTGGGAATTTTTCTACATTCAAAGATCTATATCTCAGGTTCTAATATAGCTACAGAGTTCGTTTTAGTTTACGAGCACTCACTGAAGTACCTTCTTTTTTTTGAGTTTTTCAACACTTAAATCGGTTGAGTTGGAGAGGAGCTAGGCGCGGACATTCAATGTGGAGTTATGGATTTTTGTAGGTTTTTGACAATTTTTCTACATTCAAAGATCTATATCTCAGGTTCTAGTACAGCTACAAAGTTCGTTTTAGTTTACGAAGACTCACTAAAACACCTTCTTTCTTTTGAGTTTTTGAACAATCAAATCGGTTGAGTTGGAGAGGAGCTTGACGCGGACATTCAATGTGGAGTTATGGATTTTTGTAGGTTTTTGACAATTTTTCTACATTCAAAGATCTATATCTCAGGTTCTAGTACAGCTACAAAGTTCGTTTTAGTTTAAGAACACTCGCTGAAACACCTTCTTTCTTTTGAGTTTTTTAACACTCAAATCGGTTGAGTTGGAGAGGAGCTAGGCGCGGAGATTCAACGTGGAGTTATGGATTTTTGTAGGTTTTTGGGAATTTTTCTACATTCAAAGATCTATATCTCAGGTTCTAGTACAGCTACAAAGTTCGTTTTAGTTTACGAAGACTCACTAAAACACCTTCTTTCTTTTGAGTTTTTGAACAATCAAATCGGTTGAGTTGGAGAGGAGCTTGACGCGGACATTCAATGTGGAGTTATGGATTTTTGTAGGTTTTTGACAATTTTTCTACATTCAAAGATCTATATCTCAGGTTCTAGTACAGCTACAAAGTTCGTTTTAGTTTAAGAACACTCGCTGAAACACCTTCTTTCTTTTGAGTTTTTTAACACTCAAATCGGTTGAGTTGGAGAGGAGCTAGGCGCGGAGATTCAACGTGGAGTTATGGATTTTTGTAGGTTTTTGGGAATTTTTCTACATTCAAAGATCTATATCTCAGGTTCTAGTACAGCTACAAAGTTCGTTTTAGTTTACGAAGACTCACTAAAACACCTTCTTTCTTATGAGTTTTTGAACAATCAAATCGGTTGAGTTGGAGAGGAGCTTGACGCGGACATTCAATGTGGAGTTATGGATTTTTGTAGGTTTTTGACAATTTTTCTACATTCAAAGATCTATATCTCAGGTTCTAGTACAGCTACAAAGTTCGTTTTAGTTTACGAAGACTCACTAAAACACCTTCTTTCTTTTGAGTTTTTGAACAATCAAATCGGTTGAGTTGGAGAGGAGCTTGACGCGGACATTCAATGTGGAGTTATGGATTTTTGTAGGTTTTTGACAATTTTTCTACATTCAAAGATCTATATCTCAGGTTCTAGTACAGCTACAAAGTTCGTTTTAGTTTAAGAACACTCGCTGAAACACCTTCTTTCTTTTGAGTTTTTTAACACTCAAATCGGTTGAGTTGGAGAGGAGCTAGGCGCGGAGATTCAACGTGGAGTTATGGATTTTTGTAGGTTTTTGGGAATTTTTCTACATTCAAAGATCTATATCTCAGGTTCTAGTACAGCTACAAAGTTCGTTTTAGTTTAAGAACACTCGCTGAAACACCTTCTTTCTTTTGAGTTTTTTAACACTCAAATCGGTTGAGTTGGAGAGGAGCTAGGCGCGGAGATTCAACGTGGAGTTATGGATTTTTGTAGGTTTTTGGGAATTTTTCTACATTCAAAGATCTATATCTCAGGTTCTAGTACAGCTACAAAGTTCGTTTTAGTTTACGAAGACTCACTAAAACACCTTCTTTCTTATGAGTTTTTGAACAATCAAATCGGTTGAGTTGGAGAGGAGCTTGACGCGGACATTCAATGTGGAGTTATGGATTTTTGTAGGTTTTTGACAATTTTTCTACATTCAAAGATCTATATCTCAGGTTCTAGTACAGCTACAAAGTTCGTTTTAGTTTACGAAGACTCACTAAAACACCTTCTTTCTTTTGAGTTTTTGAACAATCAAATCGGTTGAGTTGGAGAGGAGCTTGACGCGGACATTCAATGTGGAGTTATGGATTTTTGTAGGTTTTTGACAATTTTTCTACATTCAAAGATCTATATCTCAGGTTCTAATACAGCTACAGAGTTCGTTTTAGTTTAAGAACACTCACTAAAACACCTTCTTTCTTATGAGTTTTTGAACAATCAAATCGGTTGAGTTGGAGAGGAGCTTGACGCGGACATTCAATGTGGAGTTATGGATTTTTGTAGGTTTTTGACAATTTTTCTACATTCAAAGATCTATATCTCAGGTTCTAGTACAGCTACAAAGTTCGTTTTAGTTTACGAAGACTCACTAAAACACCTTCTTTCTTTTGAGTTTTTGAACAATCAAATCGGTTGAGTTGGAGAGGAGCTTGACGCGGACATTCAATGTGGAGTTATGGATTTTTGTAGGTTTTTGACAATTTTTCTACATTCAAAGATCTATATCTCAGGTTCTAGTACAGCTACAAAGTTCGTTTTAGTTTACGAAGACTCACTAAAACACCTTCTTTCTTTTGAGTTTTTGAACAATCAAATCGGTTGAGTTGGAGAGGAGCTAGACGCGGAGATTCAACGTGGAGTTATGGATTTTTGTAGGTTTTTGGGAATTTTTCTACATTCAAAGATCTATATCTCAGGTTCTAGTACAGCTACAAAGTTCGTTTTAGTTTACGAAGACTCACTAAAACACCTTCTTTCTTATGAGTTTTTGAACAATCAAATCGGTTGAGTTGGAGAGGAGCTTGACGCGGACATTCAATGTGGAGTTATGGATTTTTGTAGGTTTTTGACAATTTTTCTACATTCAAAGATCTATATCTCAGGTTCTAGTACAGCTACAAAGTTCGTTTTAGTTTACGAAGACTCACTAAAACACCTTCTTTCTTTTGAGTTTTTGAACAATCAAATCGGTTGAGTTGGAGAGGAGCTTGACGCGGACATTCAATGTGGAGTTATGGATTTTTGTAGGTTTTTGACAATTTTTCTACATTCAAAGATCTATATCTCAGGTTCTAATACAGCTACAGAGTTCGTTTTAGTTTAAGAACACTCACTAAAACACCTTCTTTCTTATGAGTTTTTGAACAATCAAATCGGTTGAGTTGGAGAGGAGCTTGACGCGGACATTCAATGTGGAGTTATGGATTTTTGTAGGTTTTTGACAATTTTTCTACATTCAAAGATCTATATCTCAGGTTCTAGTACAGCTACAAAGTTCGTTTTAGTTTACGAAGACTCACTAAAACACCTTCTTTCTTTTGAGTTTTTGAACAATCAAATCGGTTGAGTTGGAGAGGAGCTTGACGCGGACATTCAATGTGGAGTTATGGATTTTTGTAGGTTTTTGACAATTTTTCTACATTCAAAGATCTATATCTCAGGTTCTAGTACAGCTACAAAGTTCGTTTTAGTTTACGAAGACTCACTAAAACACCTTCTTTCTTTTGAGTTTTTGAACAATCAAATCGGTTGAGTTGGAGAGGAGCTTGACGCGGACATTCAATGTGGAGTTATGGATTTTTGTAGGTTTTTGACAATTTTTCTACATTCAAAGATCTATATCTCAGGTTCTAATACAGCTACAGAGTTCGTTTTAGTTTAAGAACACTCGCTGAAACACCTTCTTTCTTTTGAGTTTTTTAACACTCAAATCGGTTGAGTTGGAGAGGAGCTAGGCGCGGACATTCAATGGGGAGTTATGGATTTTTGTAGGTTTTTGACAATTTTTCTACATTCAAAGATCTATATCTCAGGTTCTAGTACAGCTACAAAGTTCGTTTTAGTTTACGAAGACTCACTAAAACACCCACTTTCTTTTGAGTTTTTGAACACTTAAATCGGTTGAGTTGGAGAGGAGCTAGGCGCGGACAATCAATGTGGAGATATGGATTTTTGTAGGTTTTTGACAATTTTTCTACATTCAAAGATCTATATCTCAGGTTCTAGTACAGCTACAAAGTTCGTTTTAGTTTACGAAGACTCACTAAAACACCTTCTTTCTTTTGAGTTTTTTAACACTCAAATCGGTTGAGTTGGAGAGGAGCTAGGCGCGGAGATTCAACGTGGAGTTATGGATTTTTGTAGGTTTTTGGGAATTTTTCTACATTCAAAGATCTATATCTCAGGTTCTAGTACAGCTACAAAGTTCGTTTTAGTTTACGAAGACTCACTAAAACACCTTCTTTCTTATGAGTTTTTGAACAATCAAATCGGTTGAGTTGGAGAGGAGCTTGACGCGGACATTCAATGTGGAGTTATGGATTTTTGTAGGTTTTTGACAATTTTTCTACATTCAAAGATCTATATCTCAGGTTCTAGTACAGCTACAAAGTTCGTTTTAGTTTACGAAGACTCACTAAAACACCTTCTTTCTTATGAGTTTTTGAACAATCAAATCGGTTGAGTTGGAGAGGAGCTTGACGCGGACATTCAATGTGGAGTTATGGATTTTTGTAGGTTTTTGACAATTTTTCTACATTCAAAGATCTATATCTCAGGTTCTAGTACAGCTACAAAGTTCGTTTTAGTTTACGAAGACTCACTAAAACACCTTCTTTCTTTTGAGTTTTTGAACAATCAAATCGGTTGAGTTGGAGAGGAGCTTGACGCGGACATTCAATGTGGAGTTATGGATTTTTGTAGGTTTTTGACAATTTTTCTACATTCAAAGATCTATATCTCAGGTTCTAGTACAGCTACAAAGTTCGTTTTAGTTTACGAAGACTCACTAAAACACCTTCTTTCTTTTGAGTTTTTGAACAATCAAATCGGTTGAGTTGGAGAGGAGCTTGACGCGGACATTCAATGTGGAGTTATGGATTTTTGTAGGTTTTTGACAATTTTTCTACATTCAAAGATCTATATCTCAGGTTCTAATACAGCTACAGAGTTCGTTTTAGTTTAAGAACACTCGCTGAAACACCTTCTTTCTTTTGAGTTTTTTAACACTCAAATCGGTTGAGTTGGAGAGGAGCTAGGCGCGGAGATTCAACGTGGAGTTATGGATTTTTGTAGGTTTTTGGCAATTTTTCTACATTCAAAGATCTATATCTCAGGTTCTAATATAGCTACAGAGTTCGTTTTAGTTTACGAGCACTCACTGAAGTACCTTCTTTTTTTTGAGTTTTTCAACACTTAAATCGGTTGAGTTGGAGAGGAGCTAGGCGCGGACATTCAATGTGGAGTTATGGATTTTTGTAGGTTTTTGACAATTTTTCTACATTCAAAGATCTATATCTCAGGTTCTAGTACAGCTACAAAGTTCGTTTTAGTTTACGAAGACTCACTAAAACACCTTCTTTCTTTTGAGTTTTTGAACAATCAAATCGGTTGAGTTGGAGAGGAGCTTGACGCGGACATTCAATGTGGAGTTATGGATTTTTGTAGGTTTTTGACAATTTTTCTACATTCAAAGATCTATATCTCAGGTTCTAATACAGCTACAGAGTTCGTTTTAGTTTAAGAACACTCGCTGAAACACCTTCTTTCTTTTGTGTTTTTTAACACTCAAATCGGTTGAGTTGGAGAGGAGCTAGGCGCGGACATTCAATGGGGAGTTATGGATTTTTGTAGGTTTTTGACAATTTTTCTACATTCAAAGATCTATATCTCAGGTTCTAGTACAGCTACAAAGTTCGTTTTAGTTTACGAAGACTCACTAAAACACCCACTTTCTTTTGAGTTTTTGAACACTTAAATCGGTTGAGTTGGAGAGGAGCTAGGCGCGGACATTCAATGTGGAGTTATGGATTTTGTAGGTTTTTGGCAATTTTTCTACATTCAAAGATCTAATATAGCTACAGAGTTTGTTCTTTCCTATTATAATGATTTCTGATACTTATCTATGGATTCGATGCGAGCGAAGCCGCTGGTAAAAGCTAGTTAAGCTTTTAAATAAACAAATAAAAACATGTGATGTGAACGCTTCTTCAGATGTAGAAAAACGTGGATCTCGCAACTTATTTTTGATCTGTGGTAATAACAAGGAATCATTGGGTGCCGAACAAAGACTGCGATCAAGATTCGATTCGGTCGTTCGAGGTCTACGTTCACCATTAAAAATGTCAAACTTTTCTGATGATAAGTTGCATTGCAACAGTGTTGAAATATCTCAAAACTTGAGTGGTAGCCTGTGGGTTTGTATAAAAATAACAAGATCTGATAAAGTGAAAAGAATTAGAGAAATTGAGAATATTCATATACAATTTCCACTCGAAATCTCTCCAGTTATTTACCACGATTTATTTTTTTATTTCGAAAGGTAGAGAGAGAACCTCAAAGGTCAAATAAATTTATATCAAACGATGTCTTAGTTTTCGAGGCACATAAATATATAGAATTTGTTTCATTATTAAGTTTCCCATTAGAGAGAGAGATAAATTTTTATAGTCGGATATCTCGTTTAGTCTCCATTTTCTAAATAAACTCAGACATACGATTAGATTTTCTCCTCGAAAAAGAAAACGGAAGAAGTTGTAGAGCAAATGGAAGTGGGTAATTGTTTACCTGGTGTCTTTGAGTACGAAATTGAAAAAAAAACGCGTCGCATCGTATTTCGTGTTGATTAACTTTTTTTTATTATTCTTGCCTGTCGGTTACACTATCATCAAAAAATTGAATGTAGAAATGACCAATAACAGTACAAACAAAAATTGAACTTTCTTCCACAAAAGCTAAAAATAATAGAGAAGAAAATGTCACTACAGTTGACACAATGGAAAAATCTTGACTATCAGTGAGTGAACTAAATATTAAGTTTCATGTGAAACTTTCAAAGAGCTCCTATACGAATGAAGGCAACAGCTACACTGATTTATCTTTAGACATGGGGGACGTCGCCATAGGCTAAACAGCTGATAGACGTTGAACTTTGACACATTCCTGCTTTTTTGTAGTAGCGCTAGTCCCGTTATTTAATAGCCACACCTCGTACATCAGCGTTTTGTAACAAGCTTGAGTTGATTTCATCTCAGCGGACTTCACAACATGTTTATACTTATCCAAATTTATCGCAGTCCAAATTCTTACGTCCTCATCCGTTGAAAATATGTTTCTAAGTTATACTTAGAGGTTAGAAACAGGAAAAAGTTTCCGGGGGCTAAATCTGGTAAATACAGTGGTTGGTCAATCAAATATTCCACTTTCTTAAAGATACTCGATAAATTAAGTCTCAAAAGATATTCTTCGTGACTATTAACGCCGATGAAATCATCTTTACCTCTATACTATCCACTGTTTTTAATTTTTTCGTATCAGTGATTTAGTTGCGGATCCAGTTTTCATCTACAGTTATGATTCCGAATCATGTTGCTTAAACCGCATGAATAAGATCTTGGAGATGTTCATTCGAATTTTGATTTGATTGAAACTAACAGACTCAAGCGTAACTGCAGACCGCGTAGCTAGTGCCATCTATTAATCGTTTCTTGTCTGTACCATAAATATATATGATTGCATGAAAATTATATGTATATTCTTTGTATAACACGGTAATCCATTTGGTGAACACATTTATAGACACCATACCTTCCTTTAAAATTCTGAGATGTCCAGTCAGGTCGCCAGGCTTTACCTTCTGTTTCTTCTATGTCTTCATTGTCCACTTCATTGCTTAACTTTCTATGAAGGTCTTCAAAAGAAGCAAGTCTAAAATGACACAGAACATATTCGTGCATCCAGTTCACCATTTTGAATTTTAAACCTCATGTTTCTCCGACCATTCAGCAGGAGTTGTATAAAGTAATTCGTGCCTTATACTAAATGCTTGAAGGTGTTGTCTCCATGTCAGTCTTTGATTAAAGGTCATCCAAAGATATTTATTATCTGATTTAAAGCCTAGTTTGACCTAGTTCATTTAGAGGGTCTTGGAACATGCTTAATCCTTTTAGTAAATGGAACTAAGCTGGTCCTCGAAGAGCTTAAGTCCAGATCTTCATTAGGACACCATCTCTAAGCGATTGGATTGGTAGTACTTTTTAGAGTAGAATCCAGTAGATTCCGTCTTTTCCTGGAGATTTGTACGGCTTCATTCTGATGTAGCAATCAATATTTTTTGGCCATCGTGTTCAAAAGGAAAGAAAATAGACTAATGGGACGATAGGATTCAGCTTCTGAACTGCTTTAGGGATAGAGTTTATTCTAACGTCCTTCCATGACACAGGATTGTAACTCTAAGTGTAGTAACACAAAAAAACATTGTAAGCTTTCTTATAAGGATTGGTAGTACTTTCTAAAGTAGAATCTAGTAGATTCCGTTTCTTCCTGGAGATTTGTACGGCTTCATTCTGATGTAGCAATCAACATTTTTTGGCCATCGTGTTCAAAAATAAAGAAGATAGACTAATGGGACGATAGGATTCAGCTTCTGAGCTGGATCTTCTTCCTGCTTTGGGGATAGAGCTTACTCTAACGTCCTTCCACGACTCAGGATTGTAACTCTAAGTGTAGTATTTAAAAAAAACATCCAGTAGATTCCGTCTTTTCCTGGAGATTTGTTCGGCTTCATTCTGATGTAGCAATCAACATTTTTTGGTCATCGTGTTCAAAAGGAAAGAAAATAGACTAATGGGACGATAGGATTCAGCTTCTGAACTGCTTTAGGGATAGAGTTTACTCTAACGTCCTTCCATGACTCAGGATTGTAACTCTAAGTGTAGTAACACAAAAAAACATTGTAAGCTTTCTTATAAGGATTGGTAGTACTTTTTAGAGTAGAATCCAGTAGATTCCGTCTTTTCCTGGAGATTTGTACGGCTTCATTCTGATGTAGCAATCAATATTTTTTGGTCATCGTGTTCAAAAGGAAAGAAGATAGACTAATGGGACGATAGGATTCAGCTTCTGAACTGGGTCTTCTTCCTGCTTTAGGGATAGAGCTTACTCTAACGTCTTTCCACGACTCAGGATTGTAACTCTAAGTGTAGTATTTAAAAAAAACATCCAGTAGATTCCGTCTTTTCCTGGAGATTTGTTCGGCTTCATTCTGATGTAGCAATCAACATTTTTTGGTCATCGTGTTCAAAAGGAAAGAAAATAGACTAATGGGACGATAGGATTCAGCTTCTGAACTGCTTTAGGGATAGAGTTTACTCTAACGTCCTTCCATGACTCAGGATTGTAACTCTAAGTGTAGTAACACAAAAAAACATTGTAAGCTTTCTTATAAGGATTGGTAGTACTTTTTAGAGTAGAATCCAGTAGATTCCGTCTTTTCCTGGAGATTTGTACGGCTTCATTCTGATGTAGCAATCAATATTTTTTGGTCATCGTGTTCAAAAGGAAAGAAGATAGACTAATGGGACGATAGGATTCAGCTTCTGAACTGGGTCTTCTTCCTGCTTTAGGGATAGAGTTTACTCTAACGTCCTTCCATGACTCAGGATTGTAACTCTAAGTGTAGTAACACAAAAAAACATTGTAAGCTTTCTTATAAGGATTGGTAGTACTTTCTAAAGTAGAATCTAGTAGATTCCGTCTTTTCCTGGAGATTTGTACGACTTGAAAGATTTTATAACCCAAACTAATACTTTGTGTTTGTGGTTTTGGAGTCAGGTTTGACTCTTCTCAAAACAAGCACATTACTTCAAATTTTTTTACGCTTCAGTAATGGTTCATTTCAATTGACCTAACCAAAAAACCCCAGGTAAATATTTCTAGCCGTGTTGGCAATAATGCAATGGTAGCATTCTTATTAATTATTTCAAAGTTCAGTAAACTGTATTGAATACCATTACAAAACATTTTATTTATTGATATAATATGCAGATGTCTTCAGGATGAATTCCAAAACACTTTCTCAGTTGAGGCTTTTATTCCAGACAAATTTTGTTATGTTGTTGTCAGAGGATCTGATTTTTCTGTTTTTAGCTTGTATTCTATTTTTTACTGGCAATCCTTCATTGTAATCCCAAGGTACCCAACTTCTCATAATCGCTCAAAGTTACAGTCGTCTGAAATTATATTTTCTCCAATTAGGTCTCTGTTTTGATCAAATTAGAAAGAAATAATAATATTTTCATGTTGTTCAGGTGGTTTCAAGCAAATTTTGAAAGACATTCGTAATCGTATTAATATATTTTGATAACAATGAATCATGTGATTCAGAAATTAAAACAGTGCGAACATCGAGGATCGCCACCATCGAAATGATATGCAATATGTATTTTTGGACGTGGATTATCTCTAAAAAGAAGTCACAGGCTCTCATCATGTCAAATAAGTTCCAGACAAGCAAATATTCTTCCAGAATAACCCTTAATCTCGGGTTTAGCATTACCACAATCGGAATAGTATATACAGTAAACGGTTTTGTGTAAAGCGGAGACTATATTGGAAAATAGATATGATATCTTTGCCTATCATCATTATAAGTGGGTTATATTTTCATATAATGTCTCGTAAAAATATTCCAAGATTAAAATTTCCTGCGTCATCATCTATTGAATAAATCTTGAGTTTGGAGTTAAAATTCCACCAGTAGCTTTTTAAAACGGCATTAGAAGACAACGAAGATGTTTAAATTCAAATTTTGCCGAACAATTCAGCTGTTTTTTCCTCTCAAGCATCATTTATAAGGAACATAAATCTACTACTATACTACAGTATAGAATTAAAAATGTTTTCGCTAGACGGTATCGTAAGAAAATCAAATTAAAAGCATAAATATTGCAGCCAGCGAGAGAATATTCATGAAAAAACTTAATTATTCTGTTTAGTATGTATACTTAATTTTTAGGGAAAATCTTAATGCAAATTATGGGGTGTATATATATATGTGAACACAGAACATACTGTTTACTGTTATCAAACAATTTTTCAATTGAAAAATATACAAGTTGTCCCCCGTAAATAACTATAATAAATTTCAGTAACAGTAGATTCAAAATTGCTTGAGCCATGTTAGTTATAGTACAGGTTAAATAGGTTTAAGGCCGAAAATAAATTAGGCGCTTTTGATTTTCTAAATTCTCAGAAGTTTTTGGCTGCTAAATAAGCCTAGCAACAATATTCCGGGCACGGATTTTCGAAATTTTGGAACTTGTCACTAAAAAAAATTTTGTAACGCGAATAACCTGATTATCAAGAAGAATTCTATAAAAACTGTTTTTGCAAAAAATAAAGAGTACAAAATTTTCTATAAAAACTACTATTTTTGAGTAAATCTCCCATTATTATAATTTATTTGTATTATGTGAACAAGTCAAAATGAAAATCAAAAGTTATATATCCCAAATGACTCATAAATGATAATTATACATATGCAGTGTTTTACAGAATTATGTGATCTAAATTTTTTGTTATAGCCACATTTTCGAATTCCTCATGGACTACGAATTATTCGGGATTCAAAATATTTTTGAGATCTTGAACGCATATTTCGGTGAAAATTTCGAGGTTAGGAAGAAAATGTCTAGGCTCCAATTTATGGGAAATTTTGTGCTCTACAGTTTTGACACCGGCACTTTTTTTCGAATTATACGTAGTTTTCGAGTTATTCGCGATTCAAAATATTTTTGAGAACTTGAACGCATATTTCGGTGAAAATTTCGAGATTAGGAAGAAAATGTCTAGGCCCCAATTTATGGGAAATTTTGTGCTCTACAGTTTTGATACCGGCACTTTTTTTCGAATTATACGTAGTTTTCGAGTTATTCGCGATTCAAAATATTTTTGATATCTTGAACGCATATTTCGGTGAAAATTTCGAGGTTAGGAAGAAAATGTCTGGGCCCCAATTTATGGGAAATTTTGTGCTCTACAGTTTTGACACCGGCACTTTTTTTCGAATTATAGTAGTTTTCGAGTTATTCGCGATTCAAAATATTTTTGAGAACTTGAACGCATATTACGGTGAAAATTTCGAGGTTAGGAAGAAAATGTCTAGGCCCCAATTTATGGGAAATTTTGTGCTCTACAGTTTTGACACCGGCACTTTTTTTCGAATTATACGTAGTTTTCGAGTTATTCGCGATTCAAAATATTTTTGAGAACTTGAACGCATATTTCGGTGAAAATTTCGAGGTTGGGAAGAAAATGTCTAGGCTCCAATTTATGGGAAATTTTGTGCTCTACAGTTTTGAAACCGGCACTTTTTTTCGAATTATACGTAGTTTTCGAGTTATTCGCGATTCAAAATATTTTTGAGAACTTGAACGCATATTTCGGTGAAAATTTCGAGGTTAGGAAGAAAATGTCTGGGCTCCAATTTATGGGAAATTTTGTGCTCTACAGTTTTGACACCGGCACATTTTTTCGAATTATACGTAGTTTTCGAGTTATTCGCGATTCAAAATATTTTTGAGAACTTGAACGCATATTTCGGTGAAAATTTCGAGGTTAGGAAGAAAATGTCTAGGCCCCAATTTATGGGAAATTTTGTGCTCTACAGTTTTGACACCGCCACTTTTTTTCGAATTATACGTAGTTTTCGAGTTATTCGCGATTCAAAATATTTTTGAGAACTTGAACGCATATTTCGGTGAAAATTTCGAGGTTAGGAAAAAATGTCTAGGCCCCAATTTATGCGAAATTTTGTGCTCTACAGTTTTGACACCAGTACTATTTTGCGAATTATACGTAGTTTTCGAACTATTCGCGATTCAAAATATTTTTGAGATCTTGAACGCATATTACGGTGAAGTGAGGAAATAATATTTAGACCCCAATTTATAGAGAACTTTTTGCTGTACAGTTTGACACCGACACTGTTTTTCGAATTTTACGTAGTTTTCGAGTTATTTGCGATTCTAAATATTTTTGAACGTTCAAACCCATTTTAAAAAGGAAATTTTGAGACTAGGAAAAAATTTAAACCTTTTTTGTACAGAATGTTGTGCTCCACATTTTGTCTCGGCAGTTTGTGTCAAAACTCTCATAATTTTCGAGTTATCCGCAATTCAAAATATTTTTGATCGTTGGAACCCAATTTTCGATGAAAATTTTGAGGTCAGGAAACTATTGTTCAGAATCAATCTGTAGAGAATTTTTTCCTGTACATTTTTTGTTTTGGCACTTTTGTAATTGTTAAATTGTTGAATTTTCCGTAGTTTTCGAGTTATTCGCGATTCAAAATATTTTTGAACGCTGGAACCAATTTTATAATGAAAATTTTGCGATTAGGAAAAAATTGTAACTTTTTTTGTATTTGCGTTTCAAAATTCCAAGTGTCTTAATTTCGAAAATCCGTGTCCGTAATTTTGTTAAGAGTTACTAGACTTATTCAGTATCCCAAAAACTCCCAGAGTCTACAAAATCAAAACCACCCAATTCAATTCAAGATTTTAGCTGAAAATCGCATAATTTGCCTGTACTATTAGTTAAAATATAAGCTGATAAAAGTAGTAGAAACATATCCATAATACAATAAACATTTTTTCTAATGATACGAGGGTTGCAACATAAGTTTTATGATATCGACATTACTATCATAAAGTTTGTCATTTTTAATGGTAAACATATCAAGAACGTGTTGTCATACGAGTGATATTTGAGTTCTTCACAGATACTTGAACATTTTGCTGGTTTTCCAGAATTCAGTCTGGGTCGCACTTCGCTACAGTTCGCCAAAAATCGGCTGTTGTGCCAGAAACCATCGAAGTTATGCGTAAATTGATATTGCAAGATCGTCATACGACATACCATGAGATTGAGGTATACCTGGGCATTAAATGATTAATTTTGCATGAATATTTGGTTGCCAAAAATAATTCTTCACTTTGGATACCGTATAAGTTAATAATCGCTCGAAGAAAGCTCGTATCCATTGGTGCAAAGAAACGCTGGGAAAATTCAGTCCAATATTTTTTTCGTCTTTCTACAGATCAGAAATACATTGCGGGGTCGAAGGTTTTCTAAACCTGAAGAAGCGGTTGATGCGTTCAAATCCAATTCAGTCGAAATTAGTTCAAACGCATGATCTTAATGGAGAATATTTTAAAAAACTAAAACTTAGCTTACCTCGTAATATTCTGATATTATTTGTTTGAAATCCCATGAAGTTTAATAGTTTTCCCGATAGAGGGTTATTTGACAATAAAGTTTTGTACTTTTACATCAAATAAGGATGCGATTTTTCTCCGGAAAAATCCACAAATTCATTTCTTATAACATCATCACCTATAGGATAGAATGATGACAAATGAGGGAGTAATTTTTTGTTAGACAATGCCTGCTTCGTTGCCGGAATATCTAGCACCCCTTAAACGGCTTTCATAAATCACAATAAGTTGTTAGTTGAGGTTTGCCATCTTCCTGGTTGTCTCTTCATTCAGCTTAGGAACGTCTAAATTATTTATAAGAGGTGCCGAGACTAATACGCCGACAGAGAAAAATTGTTCAGTTTCACGAAAATTTGATTTATCTGAGAGGAATTGCTTCGCTTTTAAGAAAATCAAAAACAAAAGACTACAGATGATATTACCTCAAATACATTTCTTATCTACCATACGGGTATTTGAGAAAGTAACAAATCAAATTTGTATCTTTGGAAGTGCTCTGTTCAAAATAAAATATTGCAGATTGGTTGAAATATTGTATAGTCTTTCGGTTAATGGCTTGTTATGCATACTGAAGGATTTCGAATTTATTCGTTTGCAAAAGTGTACGTAGTAATTTATTCCTTACAACTCGAATTTAAGAGCTACAGCTGTTTAAAAACCGGAGGGAAAGTATGCACCAAATGATGAGCTGAAAGTTAACTAGACATAAAATAAAACGAATAATTAACTTTTCATTTGTAACAACTAACAACTAAATCTGTAATGATTTTCTTTTAATAATAAACTGAAAATAAAATGAAAAAACCATCAACGTATCTTAAGCTCAACTTTGGAATTATGTAGTTTGAATCTTTCTGTACAAAGTCACTTGATAATATATAGTTTGTCCACGTAAGTTGGCGGCATATGGGAAGTTTGTAATGAAATGGACCCATACAAATATGCGCCAGGTTCTGGTTTTATTTTCGTTTGTGTCATTTGCAACAGTGAAAACGTCGATTAAACTTTCTGTTTCAATAATATTTCAATTCATATAAAAGAATTTTCTTATAAAGATAAGCTTAATTGATAATTATATACAGTGTGTCCACGTAAGTTGGCGGCATATGGGAAGTTTGTAATGAAATGGACCCATACAAATATGCGCCAGGTTCTGGTTTTATTTTCGTTTGTGTCATTTGCAACAGTGAAAACGTCGATTAAACTTTCTGTTTCAATAATATTTCAATTCATATAAAAGAATTTTCTTATAAAGATAAGCTTAATTGATAATTATATACAGTGTGTCCACGTAAGTTGGCGGCATATGGGAAGTTTGTAATGAAATGGACCCATACAAATATGCGCCAGGTTCTGGTTTTATTTTCGTTTGTGTCATTTGCAACAGTGAAAACGTCGATTAAACTTTCTGTTTCAATAATATTTCAATTCATATAAAAGAATTTTCTTATAAAGATAAGCTTAATTGATAATTATATACAGTGTGTCCACGTAAGTTGGCGGCATATGGGAAGTTTGTAATGAAATGGACCCATACAAATATGCGCCAGGTTCTGGTTTTATTTTCGTTTGTGTCATTTGCAACAGTGAAAACGTCGATTAAACTTTCTGTTTTAATAATATTTCAATTCATATAAAAGGGTTTTCTTATAAAGATAAGCTTAATTGATAATTATATACAGTGTGTCCACGTAAGTTGGCGGCATATGGGAAGTTTGTAATGAAATGGAACCATACAAATATGCGCCAGGTTCTGGTTTTATTTTCGTTTCTGTCATTTGCAACAGTGAAAACGTCGATTAAACTTTCTGTTTTAATAATATTTCAATTCATATAAAAGGGTTTTCTTATAAAGATAAGCTTAATTGATAATTATATACAGTGTGTCCACGTAAGTTGGCGGCATATGGGAAGTTTGTAATGAAATGGACCCATACAAATATGCGCCAGGTTCTGGTTTTATTTTCGTTTCTGTCATTTGCAACAGTGAAAACGTCGATTAAACTTTCTGTTTTAATAATATTTCAATTCATATAAAACAATTTTCTTATAAAGATAAGCTTAATTGATAATTATATACAGTGTGTCCACGTAAGTTGGCGGCATATGGGAAGTTTGTAAGAAATGGACCCATACAAATATGCGCCAGGTTCTGGTTTTATTTTCGTTTGTGTCATTTGCAACAGTGAAAACGTCGATTAAACTTTCTGTTTTAATAATATTTCAATTCATATAAAAGGATTTTCTTATAAAGATAAGCTTAATTGATAATTATATACGGTGTGTCCACGTAAGTTGGCGGCATATGGGAAGTTTGTAATGAAATGGACCCATACAAATATGCGCCAGGTTCTGGTTTTATTTTCGTTTGTGTCATTTGCAACAGTGAAAACGTCGATTAAACTTTCTGTTTCAATAATATTTCAATTCATATAAAACAATTTTCTTATAAAGATAAGCTTAATTGATAATTATATACGGTGTGTCCACGTAAGTTGGCGGCATATGGGAAGTTTGTAATGAAATGGACCCATACAAATATGCGCCAGGTTCTGGTTTTATTTTCGTTTGTGTCATTTGCAACAGTGAAAACGTCGATTAAACTTTCTGTTTTAATAATATTTCAATTCATATAAAACAATTTTCTTATAAAGATAAACTTAATTGATAATTATATACAGTGTGTCTACGTAAGTTGGCGGCATATGGGAAGTTTGTAAGAAATGGACCCATACAAATATGCGCCAGGTTCTGGTTTTATTTTCGTTTGTGTCATTTGCAACAGTGAAAACGTCGATTAAACTTTCTGTTTTAATAATATTTCAATTCATATAAAACAATTTTCTTATAAAGATAAGCTTAATTGATAATTATATACAGTGTGTCCACGTAAGTTGGCGGCATATGGGAAGTTTGTAATGAAATGGACCCATACAAATACGCGCCAGGTTCTGGTTTTATTTTCGTTTCTGTCATTTGCAACAGTGAAAACGTCGATTAAACTTTCTGTTTTAATAATATTTCAATTCATATAAAACAATTTTCTTATAAAGATAAACTTAATTGATAATTATATACAGTGTGTCCACGTAAGTTGGCGGCATATGGGAAGTTTGTAAGAAATGGACCCATACAAATATGCGCCAGGTTCTGGTTTTATTTTCGTTTGTGTCATTTGCAACAGTGAAAACGTCGATTAAACTTTCTGTTTTAATAATATTTCAATTCATATAAAACAATTTTCTTATAAAGATAAGCTTAATTGATAATTATATACAGTGTGTCCACGTAAGTTGGCGGCATATGGGAAGTTTGTAATGAAATGGACCCATACAAATATGCGCCAGGTTCTGGTTTTATTTTCGTTTGTGTCATTTGCAACAGTGAAAACGTCGATTAAACTTTCTGTTTTAATAATATTTCAATTCATATAAAACAATTTTCTTATAAAGATAAACTTAATTGATAATTATATACAGTGTGTCCACGTAAGTTGGCGGCATATGGGAAGTTTGTAAGAAATGGACCCATACAAATATGCGCCAGGTTCTGGTTTTATTTTCGTTTGTGTCATTTGCAACAGTGAAAACGTCGATTAAACTTTCTGTTTTAATAATATTTCAATTCATATAAAACAATTTTCTTATAAAGATAAACTTAATTGATAATTATATACAGTGTGTCCACGTAAGTTGGCGGCATATGGGAAGTTTGTAAGAAATGGACCCATACAAATATGCGCCAGGTTCTGGTTTTATTTTCGTTTGTGTCATTTGCAACAGTGAAAACGTCGATTAAACTTTCTGTTTTAATAATATTTCAATTCATATAAAAGGATTTTCTTATAAAGATAAACTTAATTGATAATTATATACAGTGTGTCCACGTAAGTTGGCGGCATATGGGAAGTTTGTAAGAAATGGACCCATACAAATATGCGCCAGGTTCTGGTTTTATTTTCGTTTGTGTCATTTGCAACAGTGAAAACGTCGATTAAACTTTCTGTTTTAATAATATTTCAATCCATATAAAACAATTTTCTTATAAAGATAAGCTTAATTGATAATTATATACAGTGTGTCCACGTAAGTTGGCGGCATATGGGAAGTTTGTAAGAAATGGACCCATACAAATATGCACCAGGTTCTGGTTTTATTTTCGTTTGTGTCATTTGCAACAGTGAAAACGTCGATTAAACTTTCTGTTTTAATAATATTTCAATTCATATAAAAGGATTTTCTTATACAGATAAACTTAATTGATAATTATATACAGTGTGTCCACGTAAGTTGGCGGCATATGGGAAGTTTGTAAGAAATGGACCCATACAAATATGCGCCAGGTTCTGGTTTTATTTTCGTTTGTGTCATTTGCAACAGTGAAAACGTCGATTAAACTTTCTGTTTTAATAATATTTCAATCCATATAAAACAATTTTCTTATAAAGATAAGCTTAATTGATAATTATATACAGTGTGTCCACGTAAGTTGGCGGCATATGGGAAGTTTGTAAGAAATGGACCCATACAAATATGCACCAGGTTCTGGTTTTATTTTCGTTTGTGTCATTTGCAACAGTGAAAACGTCGATTAAACTTTCTGTTTTAATAATATTTCAATTCATATAAAAGGATTTTCTTATACAGATAAACTTAATTGATAATTATATACAGTGTGTCCACGTAAGTTGGCGGCATATGGGAAGTTTGTAAGAAATGGACCCATACAAATATGCGCCAGGTTCTGGTTTTATTTTCGTTTGTGTCATTTGCAACAGTGAAAACGTCGATTAAACTTTCTGTTTTAATAATATTTCAATCCATATAAAACAATTTTCTTATAAAGATAAGCTTAATTGATAATTATATACGGTGTGTCCACGTAAGTTGGCGGCATATGGGAAGTTTGTAATGAAATGGACCCATACAAATATGCGCCAGGTTCTGGTTTTATTTTCGTTTGTGTCATTTGCAACAGTGAAAACGTCGATTAAACTTTCTGTTTTAATAATATTTCAATTCATATAAAAGGATTTTCTTATAAAGATAAGCTCAATTGATAATTATATACAGTGTGTCCACGTAAGTTGGCGGCATATGGGAAACTTTTTTATTATTGATTTTACGAAAAAAAGTTATTCTTTATAAAAAGTTCTGAATAGTCCAAAACATAAGATTCAATCATCGGATGTTAAATTTTTCCAGTCGTATACGAGGTTTGTCGTAAAATGTGATTTTAGCTTTCTTTTTGACAATATCGAAAATTGTTATAAAGAAAAGATGTTTAGAATTGGAAATAGCTTTCAAATATTTAATTTTCTCTTCGACTATGTTGGAAATTTAAGTTGCACATTAATGCATAATTAATCTAGGATGCACTGGCATTTTTTATAACTTAAAATAGGCTTTGCCAACTGTCTAAATTTCGAACATTCAACGTCAACAATCGTATTTCAATAAGTACCACGATATAAACACTTTTTTTAGACAGTCTAACAGAGTTTTTCATTGTTTTCAAAGATCCGTACTGTACAGTTTTATGTTTGACAAACGTATTTGTTTATGAAAAGTTAGACATGCCACCAACATTAAGTCTGGAAAAAGAAAATTGAGATTGTGCTAATTGTAGGTGATAAGTATAAAACATTTCGAAAAGCAACAAAACATTTTTAATTTCCGACATCCAGATAAAAACATTCACAATGAAACTGTTACACAAATATTTAATAAATTTAAGAATCATGAAGATGTACATAATAAATTGAGCAAAAAACATGGTAGAAAATAATGACGTTGCGTGCAACTGAACATCCTAAATATCCTTTGCGAAAAAGGACATCTTCATTGCCAATGGATATAAGGAAAACTACAGTTTCAAAGATTCTAAATAAATATAAATATCATCCTTACAAACCTCAAAAAATTCATACTTTAAGACCACGAGATAATGCTACAATTTGAATTCTGCTGTAACATACAGGGAATTTATGTCAAGGTGTATTATTTTTACAAATGAAACAACATTCTCATCAAATGGAATAGTTTCTAGTCAAAACTGTCGTTGGTTGAAAACTCGGGACCAATATTCATTCAAAACAAACTTGTGGTGCGGAATGTAAAAAAAATCAAATAATTGTACCTCTTTTTATCCGAGAAACCTTGGATTCTGATCGTTATTTGTGCTTTTTAAGCAATGAAATGAATGATTTTCTTGACAACCTTCCCTTACTTGAACATCAGCAGATATGGTTCCAGCGGGATGGTGTCCCATGTCACAGCAGATTAGATGTACGTCGATACATTGAAAATATTTTCAATGGAAGGGTTTTTCATCGTTTTCCGGAAATTCCTTGGCCTCAGCGGTCTCCAGATTTAACCTCACTCGATTTTTTCTTAAGAGGTTACTTAAAGCAAAAAGTTTACCTCCAAAAGCCATTTCAAAATGTGGACCAGAAGCGATTCGTAATATAACTTGTAATAGAACTGTTACATGAATAAACAGAAATGGAGGATATGTAGAGGCATTAGTAAAATGAAGATAATTGTTTTTAAAAGTTTATTTAGAATTGTTTAATCAAATTTATAATTAATAAATGCAATGCGTTAATGTGCAAACTTAAATTTCCAACGTAATCGCAGAGAAAATTGAATATTTGAAAGTTATTTCCAATTCTAAACATCTTTTCTTTATAACAATGTTGGATATTGTCAAAAAGAAAGCAGAAATCACATTTTTCGACAAACCTCGTATACGACTGGAAAAATTCAACATCCGATGATTGAATTTCAGGTTTTGGACTATGCAGAACTTTTTATAAAGAATAACTTTTTTTCGTAAAATTAATAATAAAAAAGTTTCCCATATGCCGCCAACTTACGTGGCCACACTGTATATAATTATCAATTAAGCTTATCTTTATAAGAAAATTGTTTTATGTGAATTGAAATATTATCGAAACAGAAAATTTAATCGACGTTTTCACTGTTGCAAATGACAGAAACGAAAATAAAACCAGAACCTGGCGCATATTTGTATGGGTCCATTTCATTACAAACTTCCCATATGCCGCCAACTTACGTGGACACACTGTATATAATTATCAATAAAGCTTATCTTTATGAGAAAATCCTTTTATATAAATTGAAATATTATTGAAACAGAAAGTTTAATCGACGTTTTCACTGTTGCAAATGACACAAACGAAAATAAAACCAGAACCTGGTGCATATTTGTATGGGTCCATTTCTTACAAACTTCCCATATGCCGCCAACTTACGTGGACACACTGTATATAATTATCAATTAAGCTTATCTTTATAAGAAAATTGTTTTATGTGAATTGAAATATTATCGAAACAGAAAATTTAATCGACGTTTTCACTGTTGCAAATGACAGAAACGAAAATAAAACCAGAACCTGGCGCATATTTGTATGGGTCCATTTCATTACAAACTTCCCATATGCCGCCAACTTACGTGGACACACTGTATATAGTTATCAATAAAGCTTATCTTTATGAGAAAATCCTTTTATATAAATTGAAATATTATTGAAACAGAAAGTTTAATCAACGTTTTCACTGTTGCAAATGACACAAACGAAAATAAAACCAGAACCTGGCGCATATTTGTATGGGTCCACTTCATTACAAACTTCCCATATGCCGCCAACTTACGTGGACACACTGTATATAATTATCAATTAAGCTTATCTTTATAAGAAAATTGTTTTATGTGAATTGAAATATTATCGAAACAGAAAATTTAATCGACATTTTCACTGTTGCAAATGACACAAACGAAAATAAAACCAGAACCTGGCGCATATTTGTATGGGTCCATTTCATTACAAACTTCCCATATGCCGCCAACTTACGTGGACACACTGTATATAATTATCAATTAAGCTTATCTTTATAAGAAAATTGTTTTATGTGAATTGAAATATTATCGAAACAGAAAATTTAATCGACGTTTTCACTGTTGCAAATGACACAAACGAAAATAAAACCAGAACCTGGCGCATATTTGTATGGGTCCATTTCATTACAAACTTCCCATATGCCGCCAACTTACGTGGACACACTGTATATAATTATCAATTAAGCTTATCTTTATAAGAAAATTGTTTTATGTGAATTGAAATATTATCGAAACAGAAAATTTAATCGACGTTTTCACTGTTGCAAATGACACAAACGAAAATAAAACCAGAACCTGGCGCATATTTGTATGGGTCCATTTCATTACAAACTTCCCATATGCCGCCAACTTACGTGGACACACTGTATATAATTATCAATTAAGCTTATCTTTATAAGAAAATTGTTTTATGTGAATTGAAATATTATCGAAACAGAAAATTTAATCGACGTTTTCACTGTTGCAAATGACAGAAACGAAAATAAAACCAGAACCTGGCGCATATTTGTATGGGTCCATTTCATTACAAACTTCCCATATGCCGCCAACTTACGTGGACACACTGTATATAATTATCAATAAAGCTTATCTTTATGAGAAAATCCTTTTATATAAATTGAAATATTATTGAAACAGAAAGTTTAATCGACGTTTTCACTGTTGCAAATGACACAAACGAAAATAAAACCAGAACCTGGTGCATATTTGTATGGGTCCATTTCTTACAAACTTCCCATATGCCGCCAACTTACGTGGACACACTGTATATAATTATCAATTAAGCTTATCTTTATAAGAAAATTGTTTTATATAAATTGAAATATTATCGAAACAGAAAATTTAATCGACGTTTTCACTGTTGCAAATGACAGAAACGAAAATAAAACCAGAACCTGGCGCATATTTGTATGGGTCCATTTCATTACAAACTTCCCATATGCCGCCAACTTACGTGGACACACTGTATATAATTATCAATAAAGCTTATCTTTATGAGAAAATCCTTTTATATAAATTGAAATATTATTGAAACAGAAAGTTTAATCGACGTTTTCACTGTTGCAAATGACACAAACGAAAATAAAACCAGAACCTGGCGCATATTTGTATGGGTCCATTTCTAGCAAACTTGACACTGGATCCAGTCAAAAATAATCATCAGCGTTGTCTTCTTCACTTAACTGGAAACATTTCTTATAAACTTTCTGTTTTTTTACTATTTTCTTTATCGGCTTTATAACTTTTTTAGCAGTTTTATTCTGTTCTAATGCATTCTTTTCCAGGGTGACTCTGAACAGCAGCTTCTCTTCTATATTTAATTACTTTTGGTTGGTATCTAGTGATAAAGCATCAGTCAACTCCATGGTTGGTTGAGGTAGATGCTTTAGAATTAGGTTCAGTATTGGACATTATAACTTGCTTTGGACAATCTTTTTCCATCTCAACAGTTTGTGGATCTGGACGGTCGGTGGTAAATTAAGGGCAAAACAAACACTAAAAATGTTTGTACTATACAAAAAACCGTTAATACTATCTATACTGTAAGGGTCTTTCAAGACGATCCAAATCCAACAAAAATTATGTTCAGTTATTTTCAGGAATAACTGGACATGTCGCCTACGTTTCATTAGAGCCATGTATAACAATTCTGAATGATACACCAGCATTTGGTTGCCAAAAGTATTCGAAATAATTAGCAAAACCAAAACGTTTTGCATTTGGATAAATACTCACAGCTTCTTTGAGACACGAAAATCTAGAGAATCACAAAAACAACTGTCTAATCGTTCATTTGCTGCGACTACAAGTATATTTCTGACATTTCTTGTGTGCAAATGTTTATATTTGTTTATTCCACCAAGCTCACAATTGTTCATGATCAGGAATGCTTGATTCTCTAAAATAGCTCAATAAATGTTTCGTAGTAATGGATATTCCTAATGAGGAAAACTACCAACTGTATATTATTCAATTCACGAAAAATGTTTAGTTCCTCAAAATTCGAACAAATCATCCGAAAAAACCTTAAAAATATATCGAGCTTATGATTATTTCTAATATTATAATCAATTTTTGAGTTCGCAGTCTCGAACATCATCAATTCCTGTAAATGAATTGATTCTAATTAAAAACGGCATCATCAATGTCGCTCTCTACTTTATTCTAATGACGTTCACGAATTTCAGGTCGTCGGAAAGCCGATGAAATATTCATTTGGACCCAATAATCGACGTAACTTTAAATCAATCTCACCATTTCGAATTCTGCGGAAACCGTTTTTTTTGCGGTCTGATACTCCTCCCCAAACATATCTATTCAATGCGGTGAATTTCCAATATCCACTTAATTTCCGGATTTTTAACTTCAACTGTATATATATATTCCTACCTTAATGACACAAAAATGTTCCAAGCAAATTGGAAACATTTAAAACAATTCCAGATTTATTGAGAGCAATTGTACACTAAATATTCTCTAATTTTTCTTTTTTAATTCAACTTTTACTTTACACCAATGCCTGAATTTAACATAAACTACGAAGATGAAGTTGAAATAACAGAAATCGAAAGAGATTTTCATGATCCAAATAATCAAGATTTCAAATTTCATGATTTGGTTCTAATATTGACGAAAATATCAATGAAATTAAAGAATCAAACATAATAATTACAGTTGACAGTAAAAAATTTGTATGGAAATAGGAAATAGGACGACGGAAGAATTTAGAATTGATTTTAGAGGATTGGGCCGTGAATATGAGAAGAAAGTTTAAATAAACTACAATCAAAACCATGTGGAACTCAACAAGTGGGCTGTTACAAGCTGTAAGCCCTCAACATCATAAAATCCAATGGATTGCCTAAAAAATTAAACGAGCTAGACCCGAATCCTTCTGTGGTATCATCTACAATGGAAAAAGTACTGGAAAAGAAGGTAGATAGGAGCAAAATCAATTATGGGTAGGAGGTCGCAGTATATACGAAAATCCAAATTAAGTTCCGTAGAAATAACGCAAATGATAAATTTATATAATGAAAATATCCCCGAAGGGTTGCAACAAAAATTCTAGGACATATCTGCGAAAGAAACCAGCTTAGTGAGGTAGGAAAGCTGCTGCTTGCTTCACTATTTTTTTTTTGTAATCAAACAACGCTGGTTCTGGAACAAATCGAGTTGAATGAAACCCTGTTAGCAGCAAGATTCACCAAGGGTGTACAGTCAGATTTTTGAAAACTTATTGTGGAATAGGAGCTCAAATATTAAATTCATTAGATTATTCCTAAGAAAAAACCGTCACTAGAAATCTTGGCATGATAATATGGCCATTGGAAGAAAAACGATTCAAGATTGGACAAAACCGTCTGCCGAAGCGATTGGCTTGATTACCAAGGAAAAAAAAAATTACTAATCACTACAATAGATCCACCGCGGTTAATATGTTGGTCAAAAGTGATGTACAAGACCAGGAGCTCATAAAAACAACGGGTTTCAATATCAACTCAGAAAGTCATAATCAAATTATTAAGAGCAAACTAACACGTCTGGATCTTCACTAAATTAATAGCTGTTGCTCTGTTCAAAAATATTATGATTTTCGTAAGCTTGTTGCTTGAGACCTCCGCCTACGGTGTGTTTCCAAGCAACTAGCTTTCGAAATATTAAGAGAAAGTAGGGAAAATACAAGGTTTATATGTTAAAAATTGGGGTCCACTTCTGCAGTGGATTCCTCTCCATCATAGAAGAGAAGTGAGGAAGATTAATACGGAAGATGTATGAAGCATAAATCTTTGGAAACAAGAAAGAAACTCTTAGGAGATTTTGGATTGGAGAAAGATAACAGAGAAAGTACGAGAAGGAGAAAAGCAAATAATGTTGTTGTGGACCACAAATAAATGGGAAGATACGGGTAAAAACAGATCAAAGTGAGGGGATCGAGTAAAATCAAGAAAGATCACTTGTTCCCCCAAACCGGTTCGTCTTTCCACCACAACTAAATAATTATTTAGTTCAAAAAATGCTGGCATCTAAGTACTTTCTCTTTTAACTGATTGCTTTATTTTTTTAATAACTTACGTTAGTGCCGTTTGTCAAGTGATACAGGCTCACAAAGAAATATGTGAAGTTCATGTTCCGTTCTGGAGATTTTTCCCTCAACGATCATCAACATTCTGGTCGGCCAACTGATGTTAATGATGACAAAATCAATTTATAATTGAAGAGGATCGTCATGGGTAGCGAGGAGGCTACACTTAAAATGTCTTCGGCTAGTTTGGGCATCCCACGAATTGATAGAAATTCATTTAATACAAACAATCAACATTTGCAATACGCACCTTAATCGAAATGAAGCAGACTCTTTCTTGAGAAGAATCATCACTGGTGATGGATAATGGATCCTGTACAATAACATAGTTCGAAAACGATCATGGAGTAAACACAATGAATCTGCAAAAACTACATAGAAAGCTGAAAAACATCAAAAAAAGCTCATGTTGTCAGATTGGTGGGATTATAAAGGTAATGTGTGGTTTGAGCTGCTTCCAAGAAACCAAACGATTAATTACGATGTTTACTATCAACAATCAATGAAACTGGATGAAACAATCAGAGAAAAACGGCCAGAATTGTCAAATCGTAAAGGCATTCCACCATGATAATCCTCCATACAGCCCTGATCTGGCACCATCTGATTACCATTTATTTCGAAGTTTGCGGAATTCTTTGAATGGTGAAAGTTTCAATCGCACCTGGTTCCGTTTGTTGCTGGTAAGGACTAGAAATTTTATAAGCGCGGAATCATGAAGGTGAAAAAATGGTTATTGAGCAAAATGGAAAATATATAATTGATTAAAAACTGTTCTTTGTTGGAAAAAATGTTTCATTTTATACTACAAAGCCGAAATTACTTTTTCACCAACCCATAATAACCAATAATATTATAATTTGTTCAAAATGTTCATTGGTATGATTACCTTCGAATCAAACTTTTTTTAGAGAGCCACAAAGTTGTGTTAACATAAATTTAAAGGTTTCTGCAGTAAAATAAGTGTGGGCACAACTAATAAATATTCGACAGAATGGGAAACAACAGACAAATTTTTGAACTTCTTTTTGAAAATAGGTAAATACTTACAAGGTTTTTGTTTCCTGCACAGAGAGTTTGTGGTAACTTTAATTGCTGTTTGCACATATTCAATTTTGACGGTACTCAACATGCTTAGGTACTAGAGGGCGCTAAGGTGATGATTGCACCAGGGCGCTACGTGAGCTAGATACGACTCTGACCTCTTTTTATTTTATGCTACAAAACCGAAATGAATTTAAAGCCAACTATTATTAATGTATTTCGTTATTTAAATACGGAGCAAATAAAAATTAACGCTATAAACTTTATTATGATTGAATGATTTTTTTTATAATATAACAAACGTGGTTTCTCCAGAGATGATAGTGTCCAATCGAACAATGCGGTCGTATTGGCCAGAATAACTACGGACAATTTTATTCAAGTCTATTTGAATAGCACGTGAGAGGAAAATTTCATAGTTGTAAAGAAAAATTGAGAATACGAGAAGGTTACAATGTTTATTGAGTATTCCATTCGGTTATACATGACCGAAATCGCATACATTATGTTGATATACGTGAACTAAAGCTACGAGAAAACGCTTCAAACTGTAAAACATGCTTTATATTCGAATATAAAATATTTGATTCGCAATAAGTAAAAAGTTCGTATTGTTTGTAACTCGTATTGTCACAAACGCTTTCGAACACAATTAGATTATTTCTTGTGACCCGGTTTCATCGTGTATAAATTTGTTTTGTCCGGGCGCAATGCATTAGTTGATGATGTTTGGAGTGCCATTCGCTAACGAAGAAACAATCTGTTTATCAGTAAATGATAAATGACGAATTCGATGGAAACAATATCTATTCAATTAATTTTACAAACTCACGCAACTCCCGTACATCTGTTTTTGATAACTTGAGAATACTACTTGCGATTGGCGTTTGGATAAGAGAGTCGAATCCGAAAACGGGGTCTCTAAGAAACAGGGCCGTATCTTGTACACTATTAACAAAAGATTATACTATCTGAGATTAGAATAACCTAACCTAACTTCTAGAAGCTCTACTTACATCAATGAAATGGAATTTTCGCTTCAGCAAATGATGAAAAGTTTTTCGATCATGTATGGCTGAAAATACAATCTGCAATTTGGTTTCTAAATGCAGAAAAGTTAATCTGCGAGGCTTGCGTACAAAATGGTATGATTTACAAGATGGAGGAGACAATTCAATGAACGAAAAACAACGTTTTTGGTTATTAATTCAAGCAATTAATTACGAAAACTTTTCGCAATACAAAAAACAACGAATGGGCAGTGTACTTCACCTTTTGACAGGCTACAATGGAAATTATGATGGTTTTTTCCTCGGATAATCTCATGGGATGAAAATTAGATATCTTAGAACACCCCAGAAATTGAACACACACTTGAAAATTAACCTTAAGCAAACCTAGACACCTAGAAAACTCGTGTGCATGGTTTTTTTTTGTGAAAACATTTTTCTGATTGATTCCTCAGCACGAGCCCAAACAATGAAGACACAAGTTTACTGCGAGATCATTAAGAAGAAAAACAGAGCAGGCATTGAGGATTTTTGTCAAAATGTGTTGCTTTTCCAACGACCTTCATCTCTCCTCATACTCAACGCGTTTTCTCGGTGGTCAACACTTTAACGATAATGACGAGCTGTCATGTAGTAACTGTGTTGTAACTATGTTACCACATAGTTGACAACACAGGGCGCAATCTTTTATGACTAATGCCTGCACAATTTCAAAAGCTATGTGGAAAATCACTTTAAAAGTTGTCAATTACTGCACAATTTTTAAATTGCATGAATTCATTCATATTCTACCAGTATATTCATTGTGTTTTGACCATTTTGATAGCCAAAATCCACAGTCACTTCTCAATGGCTATGAGGATGACGTCCAAAAAATAGGATAATTTTAATTTGATCTAAGTCATTGATTATTGTAAATATATTAAGTTTCAGGGTATTTGAAATATCGAATTAAAAATAGGAAATCTGTAGATCAAAATAATACTCATTTTGTCATGAAAAAGTTGTCTAAGGCAACAATGGAAAGGACTGAGCATGTCAAAAAGGTGATGAAGCATCTAAAGTAACTACAAAAGGTATTATACAGGCTTATGCCCATCATAAGCTAGGGTTTGATCCCATTTGGACTTATCATTTTGAAATGACGATGGAAGCGAGCTTCAGAACGTCACAAATATTTGGTTTTGCTCTGAAAAAGCTCAGCGAATCAAAAAGTCAATTCTATAAGGAATCATGAATAACCTGTTCTTTTGAGGTGGATTTTCACCGATAAATTTTAGCTGGTACTATCACTTTGAGGCAAAGACCAAGCAAAACAGCACACAATCAAAGCATGCGTATCGCTTTCCCTTTTAAAAAGTGTTTTGTGTTCTCAGCAGGTATTATTATATTCTATATCATCTATTATTGTCGAAATATTATTTTCTTGAAAACAATATCCATAAAAAGATATATGGAACTCAGAGTTAAGGATTAGGGACATGTGGGTTCTTGTTATTGAGAAAGTTGAGTGCCATTTGGTTGGGTTCTGAAATGCTAAGAGATATTATAATGTGCTGAAGCGGATTATCACTGCTGATAAGAACTGGTAGCATGAAAGTTTACGTATGTTCTCAAAGTGATTATTGTTTTGATACGAGCTCCTGGAGCCCGAAAAAAACAATTAACCTGACATGTACTATTAGATGCTTCGTAGTCTACTCAAGTATATTGAAAACTTCTGTATGTTTGTACGCTATAAAAACATCCCAAAGAGAACTTTCGTAATCAATACAGAACCAATTTATGTGACATTGGACTCTGATCCTCCAAAGCCTTTTCTTTAATGATCCAGAACCAAATAAATTTCTTACTAATTTTGGAGATTCTCTTTCGTTTGATTCTAATTTACGATACAAAAGCGTCATGAAATATCTGGCATTTATAATAAACAAAAGGGAATCTCCTTTTCAGTAACCACCGCATAAATAAATTTGTTTCCATACTAGACAGCTAATTAGCAAAAAATACTGCTCGGAATTAAACGTTGTGTGTCCCAAGACAATTAGTTTAATTCTCTGTATTCCTTCTTTTGCTGAGAAACCTCAAAAGGGCACAGCTGAATTTTCCTTATACGGTATCCCAACGAAATTATTTTAAGATGAGATTAAACAAATATTTTATATTCTGAAAATAATTTGAAATTAGAATTTTTTTGTGATGAATTAATGCATAGTTTGCATTTTTCGTTTGTCAGACTCCGAACTAGAGATCTTGGCATCTGTGCTGATGAGACTCACTCTTGGAAACCGTTGTTAATAGATTATGCATTTTTATTTTCGTTATTAACACTATAAGTACTAATTTGAACGTGGATTTGGTAGTCGAATCTTCTCGAGAAGTAAACTGAGATCTAAAATTGATCAAACATCGTTATAAATATTTCTAATTTGCATATTTTCAAATATTATTAATATTTTTTGATTTCAGGTAAGAATCTGCCAAACTTTGATAAAAGCTTCACGTGTTTCAAATGCTGTAAGTAAAATATGTGTACCAATTATAATGCGGACCAAAAGACTGTTGGTGCCAGCGTAGATTTATTTATTAATCAATTCCCAGTTGAAAATCCGTTATAGCTCTCAAATTTCAACAAATTTTTATTCTACATTTAGCAATTTGATATAGATTTTTTCTTATAACCACTACGTTTATAAATATACACTTAAGATTTGAAAATGTTCTTTTATATGATAATTTTGATTGAAATTCAGGAGTCCTGATGAAATTTTTCCTCTATACTCATTCACACGATCACTAAACTTCTCTGGAAACCGATGTCTTCACTGGGATAGATCTACTCAACCATAAACCGATGGACAAGTAATTGAATGCATTAAAATGTGAAAAAACATGAAAAACAAATAACACACACCACAAAAATGGTCTTCAATAGTGTGCAGAAAGCTCCTAGGGTCCATTCCAGTGAACAGAAATCCAGGAACTTGCAACATAATGGAGTCGAGGAAATGTATAGTCTCTTGAAGAAATTCAGACCAAGTGGATTGAAGAAGAAAGTATCTATCCATATAAATGTTGTTTGGAGGGGAGGGCTTAGACATCTGTACTTGTTAACGAAGCTAAACTGGTGGATATCCTTAGATTTATCAAAAATTGTAGTCCTTGTTGTGTGAAGGACACAGTTTGACCTGCGTAATCGGTCGCTCCATTTTTCTATTAACAATGATTCATTCCACAAACTCAGAAATGTCTTGACATATTTTATGTCCTGTCTATTATGAAAATAATTCAATTATAAGAATACTTCATACCAGTGAACAACATAAAACAGAACAAATCTAAATCACTCGCAACATTAAATTACACGATCTTAATTATGATTCCCTATCCTTATCCATTTCTTTTTATGTGCCGTATGGAAGTTTTGCTAAACTAACTTATAAGGTGATTCTCAAAATCTCAATAATAATTTTATTTAAAAGGCGTTAGCCCATCAATATAAAAGTTGTACTAGATTCTACTCTGGATGAGATTGCAACTTCGTTATCAACAGTGAAATATTGGGTAGCAGAGTTTGAATGAAGACCAGCATCGGAGTGGTCGACCAAATGAGTTGACCACTTCAGAAATGTTGAAGAAAATCCATGGGTACCGCTCAAAATTGAACAAAACCAGCGTCGTGAAGATGTTACCATCGAGTGTTTGCTTCACAGAAATAAAACCGTTTCATAGATAAAATTTGGGTGCATTACTGCACATCCGAAACAAAGAAACAATCAAACCAATGTACTGAAAAGGGAGAACCGGCTCCAAAGAAGGCAAATACCTTTCAATCTGCAGGCAAGGTCATGGCGTCGGATTTTTGGAATAATATGAATCATTTTCATTAACTATTGCAACAACTGAGCGAAAAAATCAAGCAAATACGGCCGTATTTGGCTAAGAAGAAAGTGTTGTTTCATCTAGATAATGCACCACCTTACATATCCGTTATTTCAGTTGCCAAAATCGATGAATGAATGAAGTTTACCACTAAATTTAAGCCCCTCTGATTATTTTCTTTTCCCAAATTTGGAAAAATGTCTCGTTGGTGAAATATTTTCTAAAAATGAAGAGGTGATGTCATTTGTGGACAAAATTATCTGCAAGTCATCTACAATTCACTATATCCAGTTTTCTCCTAACGGATAAGGCAGTTTTGAATTGATTCCTGTCCTATTTAAAGAGTTTAATGAAAAGAATAGACGATTGAGCAACTGTTCGGCCTCTGAACTGTATTGAAGGAAAACGACGACAAATTATGGGAAGAACCCAGAATAGATTAACTCGAAGAACTAGTAGAATTAGTTAAAAACCTCATTATGGGCTGGAAATGCATAAAAATATGCTGAAAAAGAAAAAAATTGGCTAGCTAATTAACCAATTGGTCAAATCGTATAAAATAAAGGATAGCACGTAGGATCTCAGCCTCTTGAGTCTATATTGGGGTTGTTTGTACTAACGAACGTAATTATAAGTGACGTGAAGTATATTTCCATGATATACTTTGACAATAGCAAAGAAACACTGGAAAAATTATGGATCTATGCATATGAACCAGAAACTCGACGTGTTTCAAGATGAGCCAAATCCAATAAAAGCTGTTCGCGCGCTAAGCACTTTTCCGATGTTTAGGAATAACTGGAGATGTTTCATTAGAGCAACTCAGCTGGGTAAAGTCTGAGTAAATTCTACACAAACTTTTGTTTTGCCAGAAGTCTTCGAAAAAATCAGGGAAACCGATCGCTGAAGACGATTCATTCTGCACCACGAGTAGCGACTTCGCACAAAGCAAAAACGTTTTTGAACAATCGAAACATCGAATTGATGGATTATACCCGCAGATCAAAAAGAAATCGCGAGGTCAACGTTTGTTTACACCTGAAGATGCGTTCAAATCACATGTTTTGGAGGTACCTCAATCGATAGAATAGCAAGATGTGAGAACTATGAATATCTAGTAACTATTTTTAGCAAAGAAATAACAGATGATATGAAAATAAAATGATGAATAAACAGAACAAGAACAACAACTGAATCACTGAATGGAATAGAGTGGAAAACTTGGATACAGTGGTAAACTAAAAGATGAAGATTGTCGAAAAAAAATAATAAGATGGAGAACAGAGGGAGATTGACATTAATATGTGTGTACTTACCCTTTTGAGATAGATATTTTATCTGAATTGATTTTATTTTAGAGGCCGATTCAAGTTTCAGTTTTGTTTCAACATGGAGCTGTGTCCGGTGAATATCCCTATCAAATAAACAGAATTTAATGTTACACGGAGAAAGCATAAACTAAATGAATGATGGGCGGCGCCGCCTCTGTCCCTGGACCCACATATCCATTAATTACAGCGCAAAACCGAGGCACAGAAGCTGGTTCTCTTGTTTCGGGAAACAATTACACAGTTTCAATCGTCTTGCTCTTATTTTCCTCCGACCTGGCGGGTAATCTTGCTCAAGCGAAATTTTATTGTTCCTATTCTTTGGGTAGTTTCCGAGAGTATGTTTTCAATTGGCCTTTTTGATTTAGGATTGAATATTTCTTCGGACGTGTTACTCTATCAAATGCGATAGAAATTAATTGAAACCATAATATTTGTATAGGTAATTTCGTCCTTTTAACCTAGAGAATGTTTGATCTACATGGTTTCACATTTGGAGTTGAAGAACGCTTTTTTCGAATGATTTTTATATGTAAATACTAAAGAGATTCAGTTTGTATGGTATTTGTTTGAAATAAACGCTTACATTAGGTCAGCGGTCGGCAAAGTGCGGCTCTAGGTATGATTCCAAGCCAAAGAGCCAAAATATGAATATTACAACAATTTAAAAACCATCGTAGTCAAATCTGCTTGTTTCGTTAACTTTATTACACCAAATGAAACTAAATTTCATACTCAATAAGAATATATTAATGAGAACACAGTCTTTGGAAAGTTTGAATAAGTGAGGTTTGTACGTTGTTGTTTTTAATGGTATGATTCCAAGTCAAGCCATCATTAAAACGACTTCTAAGTTCACTCTTAATAATTTTCATGCTTAAAGAAGGTGGATCGCATATATTTGTAGAACCAAAAAGGGAAGAACGGCAAACACGAGCTTTTTCAGCTGATCGTAAACTTCAGCGTTGAAAATTCCTTAAACCTGCTGAGAAATGCTTTTTCTCATATTTAAAATTATTATTTTAAAACGGTGTTTATCAATAAGGGAAGTATTTTCATGGGAATGCTGAAACAATGTTTTCCTTTCAAAATCTTGTGCATAATGGATAAGTTCATCTCGAATATTATTACTTCTTCTAATATCGACAAAATTAAGTTTCCGTTCCCTACTTATCTTTTAACTTGAAGGAAAAATTACACAAATATTATTGCATTTCGCAAAGATATTAATCCGGTCAATTTAGACATTCGAAGCTAAGAATCAGTTTGCTTAAAATACAATTGAACATTGAAATGTTTCCATGTATGGGAAAAATTTTATTCAGGTCAAAAAAATGAGTTTTTCGCCATTTTTAGGAGTTTTATCATGAAAATACTTCAGACAAAAATTGTAGACCATAAAATTATCTACAAAAAACGTATCAATACTTTTTTTCCTACAAGCCACTGTTTTTGAGATATAATGATTCAAAAAGTTGTAAAAGTTGTGAGTATTAGTTAGAAATTTCTGTTGACTAGCTGGAACTGTCATAAGTTCATCAAATAAATTATCAATTGACGAAGATGTTGCTAAAGTTCGACGATATTGTTCTGCAGCTTTGGTATTATAGTCATTAAATACGACAATTTTCACAACTTTTTGAATCCTTACATCTCAGAAACGGTGGCTTGTAGGATAAAAAGTATTGATACGTTTTTTGTAGACAATTTAATGGTCTACAATTTTTGTCTGAAGTATTTTCATGATAAAACTCACCGTTTTGTTGATAATCGCGAAAAACTCTTTTTTTTTGTCACATTTGAACTTGAATAAATTTTTTTTCCATACACAGAAAAGGGGAACGTTCAAATTTTATTTTCAATTGTATTTCGAACAATTTTCAGCTTGATGGGAATTTATGTAGCTTCACTCTAATTTGACCGGACTATATGTGCCAGAGTCGCATTTTAACAGCCACATGCGGCTCCTAGAGCCAACACCGATTACAATGGTTTGCAAAAAAAAATTCTCTAAATACGAAATTTGACATACTATTAAACACCACAAGTAGTTGTCTAATATATTTGTTTAACAAACAAACAATTATCATAACGTAATTAAAAATACTGGAGTCTAAGGTTTACAGTGGAAAATCTTGAATCATAGTCACAAAATGATTAAATATGGGTAATTTAATTCAATATATGGCGAGAAAAATCAAGTAATTTTGTTGTTTTTTTCCTTTTCATCGTTTCTATCGGTGAATTGACCAACAATAATCAGCAAGCATTACTGCTGGTCATTTCTCACTGTAGCGTTTCTCAATTTGCATTATATCCTGATGAAAACCTTCATCTGATAAGTCTCCAAGATTTTCAGGAGAGAAATCCAAATGCGATTCCAAAAAATGAATGACATATTGCATCCTAAAGCTTAATAAGCAGAAAGAAGCTCCCTATTTATCGGTAATTCTCAGCTTTTGTATTCCCTAGAAAATTATGACAAACTTCCACAGAAGCCACCCAAGATCTTTTTTCTGCTTTGCTCAACTTCAAACCAAAAGCTTCGACCTTCGACAAAAATTCTTTTCTCCAACTTTGCGTCACTGATTCGAGGAAATTCTGTTTTCAGATATTAAAAACCTGCATCATCTTTTTCATGGATCCCAACTTTATGGAGTGGCTGAAAAATTGTCTCACTTGGCAACAAAGATTTCTGAGATACATTTTCAAGCTCAGAAGTTTTTATTTTGTAATGTTTCTCTCTTGCGCGACTGTCCTCCTTGTAATTCAGTATGTATAGCGACGACTTTTAAATCAGCTCAAATATTCCAAATATCAACAGAAAGTTTCCATTCACTAGAATCTTCCGGAAAACTTAGTACTTGAATAAACCCTGTAGTATCATTACAATGTACCAAATTATCTTGTTTGGAAAAGTAACTCGTAAAATTTTCTTGTCTCGTACGAAAAAATGAAACTCTAGTACTTTTATCCACTGTTTTAATCTTGATTCGAGTGATTGCGACTTATATTTTGAAAGTCCAAGTCTCTAACAAGAGCATTTGAGTCACCTTGCTTAAGTAAATGAGGCTCTTAGATGGATTGGAAGATCCAGACAAAGTGTATGAAGATGAAGATGTACCAGCAGAAAGGAAACTCGATTAGGATTGTAGACCCGAAATATTTTCATTTTCCACCTTTTCATTGATTGGTGGAACTGGAGGTGAAGTGCCTTCACCGTGAAGAATTGGTCTCTTTGCATTTTCCTGATTCTGATGGTCACTCCAAATCATTGGCATTGTAAACGGCACGGATTTGTGACTTTCTTCAAGTCAACCTCTCAAAATTTTCGAGCAGCTGTCGCAACATACTTTTGGCAACCAGCTCTTATCTTACTCATCGATAAAAAATCCAAAACAAGATCTGTCATGACATTTCGCTGTGTTTTGTCTTCTTGTATCCATTTTTTCTTTTTTTCCTACTTCCAGCACCATTCTCACAACTCGTTCCTGTGGCAATTTGACGATGTGTTCTAACCATCTTGCTCTTTGTGTTATTATAGGCTTCTATTATCCCATCATTAGTACTTTGTTTGTAAATCTTTCTCCTTTTGTCATTTTGACACATCCTATTATGTTCCGAACGATTTTTTCTCTGTCATCGTCATAAAAAACTAACAATTCTTTCATTCTCTCTGATTGTTACTGCTATAAAAGGTTTTTGACCGTCAGTATAGTTCTTCTAATATCAATTGCAGATTATAAAAACTGGTTCAAAACCGGACATTAATAAACCATGTACTATTATAATGTGTTTCTCTTTAGAGCATGACTCATTCAAACAGCAATTTTTTTCTATTGTCAACCCAAACGAAATTTACTACATCGTGACTGTCAAATAAGTTTCATCTAGAAAATTATGTGTCTTGGTACTCTTTTATTCGACACAAATAATGTTGTCGCCATCGAACGATCCTTGACGATTCGGTTATTGCCATTCAGTTTCTTTTTCCTTTATTAAACATTCGAATAAATTTAAAATAACTTGCTGTGTTTGTATATCTAAATTTTTACTATTAAATTCATACCAGTCTTTATTATCACTACACTGTGCAATTTCATTGCCTTCATTCGCCCATGGTATAAATAAATCTCACCAAACGAATCCACTGCTTATCGCAGACTGGAATATTTCAAAGAAATTGTGTACATACGCCTTCCGACAGCTTCGACCAATATAAATGCATTCATGTTTACGTTTCGATGTTTTAATTGGTAAACAGTGGAGATGATTAGTCCACGTGGACTTATTTATGGAATTATTTGGATACTTAAGGTTGAGAAACCATTAAGAGTATCCAGAATTTTTTTATAAATGTTTCCCGTCCAACAGAATTCCATCTCTTCTGACAGTTAACTAATAATATCACTATTGAGTTTCAATATGTTCTTACCCACATTTATAGTCATAAGGAAACATGAAACAAGCTATTCGAGATTTAAATATTTGCTCGTTATTATATAAAATAAACACACCGGAGAATTTCTCATTTGACGTAACTTGAAGCATTAATTAATGAGGAATGAGTGCAATTAATACGGATACGTGATTTTTCACCCCCATTGTTGATTAATTCAATTATAAAACGTTTCTCTCTTGTCTCATACAATATTTCAACTGTAGACAAACATAGAGCTGCATAAAACGATACCAATAATAGCTTAACTAAATCAGCCATAGGGGATGTGTTACACCCCCATCTTATATGGACTAACAACATATAAATAGAGAGATAAATATGCCCTCAAATTATCGCGAAATGCGGGAAAAGATGATATAGTCGATTTTATTTCAATTGGCAAGTGATTGTGCATTTTTTTGCATTGTAAAATATTGAGCCGTTAAATAATAGTGGATAGCCGTGAAACGGTTTGAAATTGGAGCAGCGTGCTTACGAATTGGGCAAACGGTTTAGGTCCCTGCAGTGAGAGAGAGTGTTTAGTTCGAGTAAATATCTAACAGCTCTATTTTGTAGTTTGAAGAATGTTAGGACATATCGGAGATGTGACTCAATAAAGACATAATAAACTGTTCAGGAGATGGATAAGTTCAGTTTTTTGGAAACTGATAGGCTAGATAGATTCAACGACGTTAACGGTGGCGTTATTTAATAAAAAAGGTAGCAATGTATTTTAATATGACGAAACTTCAGTCGAGCTGGAGATAATTATAATCTTACCATGATTTAAGGATGATTAAGTCACTAGATATGGTGCCGGGAGATCAGGGTAGTTCCAAAAGAAACTAGGGTCGTCTGCGAATAGATAAAGAAACAAAATATGGCCTAGTACTGAGCCTTGAGGTATTCCACATTCCAATAAGTAATCTAAATTTCTGAAAATAGTTTTCACTTGGTGCAATATTCAATATCTTCTTCTTTCTTCCATAATAGGTTCAGCGCCTGCTCTTCCTCGATATAATTGGTCATCTTGGCTCTAGATTGTCATTTCCAGATCTTTCGTGGTTGACCTCTACTCCTTGATCCAATTGGAGATTCATCCATTGCTATTTTTACCAGTCTATCATTCGACTGACTTGTATGTGTCGCTTCTGTCTCGTTCTAATGCAGTTCCGCCAGAGAAATTTCATTTCTGTGGTCTCCATTGTTTGGTTCCTGATGCTTCTGGTCTTCCATCTGATATATAAGTCATTATAGATTTTGTTTCTGGTCTTAATCCCTTAATCGATTCTTCCAAAGCCGATCCTGGAATGTCTAATATCAAAATGGTTGATACTGCATCATGAAATAATTTAAAAAATCAAATGGTTTATATGGACATTAGAGCCAATGAAAATTTATAGTCGATTATCACAAAACACCTGTAAATTAATAAAGTTGCGCAATAAAACGGGGGGGCGAATGATCAGTTGAAAATCAGGAAAGTTTGTAAAGATCCTCTAATCGATTATACAACTTGATTGACGTTGAAACGTCTCGAGCCTCAATATCCGAGTCCTAATGACCGTTGAAAGAGAGAAACAAACATAGAAAAAGCGAGAGAAGGAACATTTTCCCCACAACTGGCCAATTTATTGTTATCCGAAGAAGGAAACAACCACTATAATCCGTGATCCATAAATAGGCCGCGATATAAAAGAGATTAGAATTCATGCGAACACAACCTTAAACCTTATTGAAATTTAAAACCAGAGAAGATGTACGGCAGATTTAATCGCGACGTGACCTAAATTTCTACGACAAGAACATAAAAAGGGAAAGGAGTTAACTGATGCCTTATGATTAATCTTACTATAATAACAAACGTAATGGAAAACACGGTCTATAACGTGAAACAAGAGAGGTTTCTGGATTGATTTATTATTTAGCCGGGAATTGGGGCTAGCAGCATACTTTTATGTAACTAATTGAAAACTTATTTTATTTGATATCAACACTTCAAAAGGTTTACGGCTTATACAGAGTATCCACAGACAGGAACAATCAATATTTCATATATATACACACTCACAATCCTAAATATAAATGCATTTCATACAAAAAAGGCTCAGTTCACGTCTGGTACCCTGTTTAAACCAAACGCCTTTACAAACAGGTACATTTTACTCGTCTAAATTGTCGGCAAGGGTTTTTATAATCTGCAATTGGTATTAGAAGAACTATAACCAATATATTTCGATCTTTTTCTTTAATTTCCAAATATAACTCATTAGATTGTCTCATTATCAATGTGACGATGAAAATATATCCCCAAAGAAACTCCATATAATGTTAAACATGGTAAACAACGCTTCGGGGTACCTGGTTCCCGGGATAGTTGATTCATACGCTTAGAGAAAAAGGCCTACAAGTTACCGGGTACCCAAGAGGGTCTATATCTACATCGTCTACTGGAAATACCGTTATAAAATTGACAAAGGGCGGTTGGCTATTCGCTATTAATCTGCCTACTCCACACAACGAATCATCCATTTTTGGTTAATTCCAATGCCTAGTTTTTCTAAATGGAGGCCAAGACAAAAATATGGAAAATAGAAGATAATGTGCTTATCATCGAGAACACCGTCGACATTAACATCATCATCAGCTGTTGAAGTGATTTGGGGATGACTTGGTGGTGAAGACAAACTTTTAAAAATGTGAGGTCACAGATAGAACGATGTTAACGAATTAGGAGTATGCTGTAGGTTTTGGTTGAACAAAATCAATCCTGTTCGTAGCGTGTGAAAAGTTATGAACGAAAGAACTAGGTTCACGAGTCGAAACGCTTTCGAATTTTGAAAATTCTCGACGTTTAGGCTCCTAGTTTGAAGCCATCAGCAAGATAAAGATGCAGGTAGTTGGAGTAGGTAGATTGAGACGAAGGAATCAGATCATTTCTAATTACAAAAAGAATAACCACCCTACCTTACTAAGTATGAATATTTTGTAGTCTCGTGGTGCGAATGTAGTCACCCATCATAATCTTATTATATTTTCCTTGATAAATTTCATCACTTTTATTGTCAACATTCACTGTTTGACTGTCCGACGTCATAATTTGCAGCTTTGTTATTGCCAAGGATCTAGTTGATCCACGCTTGCTTTTCCTGTGCTTTTAGTACCTCTTGGAACGCTCCACTGGCCATTATGTTGTTTATTGATGGATGCAAATGTCATTTCTAGTTTCTTCCTCTAACAATTTGAAGCAAATACTCTTCAAGTATTTAAGATCTTTGATTGTGCCTTCATAAATTGCTTCAAAAGTCTAAATTCTTCATAACTTTATAGTCAAAATGTTGAGAATTGATCAAATTGACAGCTGACACGACCTATCCCTATCCCACACTATTTTGTTTTATATAGAGTTAAAGTTGGTAACCATGTTTATATTAATTTTTAATTTAGTTAAGTTGGCAGGCGATAAGCACTCTTAGATATGTTCAAGTGACAGTGAAAGTATGACACAAAACTTGTGACAATAAAACGTGTGTCAATTTTTAAGTATTGAGCAACAATCTGACGATTGTTCAGCAAGAGTTTTGTGAATCAAAACAAGTATCATTCCTCAACAAAGAACCCAAACCCACTGAAAATAACAACCCAAATTTTCCAAAATGTCACAGGTAAAAAGGAAAGCACAATGTTTCAGAATTTCAAATTGAAAAATGTTAAAAACTTAGCCAAATGGCTTATGAGATGGAAACACTAATGAGAATATGTAAAATCTTCCGTCATTTTCAATGGTATGGTTTACAGACAGTTTTCTATGGTTTTTCACGTGGATTGAACCAATAGCCGTTGAAACATAATCTAGAGCCACCAAGTTTGGTTGGTTTTCCGAATTCAATCGTGCTCGCACTTCGCTACAGTATTAAGTTCAAATTTACAGAAAACATTGCTCAAAAATAGGCTGAAAAATATGGGTAATTGGTTTCCAAATCGTAGAAAATAAAAGATAACTCAACGGATCTCAGTCTTTTGATTGAACCGCGACGAATCTAGATTGGAGTTGTTGGTACTAACTTAACCTAATTATCAGAGATGAATATTTCCACGAAAGACATTGACAATCGTAAATAAACACTGAAAAATTCAAACGTGGTGCTTCTAAAAGATCGTGACAATAATGAATCTATGCATATGAGCCCGAAACTAATTTACAATCAACTGTATGGGTCCTATTAGAGTTTGCCAGAAGTGCTCAAAAAAAATCAGGGAAATTGATCGTCAATTTAAACAAAAACGTTTTTGAACAGTCAAAACTTCGAATTGATGGGTTTGATCCGCCAAAGAGTCCTTGTTTGGCACTCAATGATTTCTTCTTAGTCCCACAGGTCAAAAATAAATTGCGAGATTAACGTTTTTCTATGCCAAAAATGTCTAGACATTTGATTTGATCTATTTTTGTGCATATTTTGATTAAATAATCATGTTGGTATGAATGAATCGATGAAGATTATCAGAAAATGAACATTTTTTAACAAACTCAAAAAAAATGATTTTTTGTTTTGACCATTACCTCAAGTAGAATACTATATTTTATCTACGATAGATTCGTTTCCGTATTTGTTGTTTGAACGTTGATGATGTGCTGATTGATTGAGGTGTACACGATTATCAACATATTCCTCAGCTACAGTACAAGAACGCAAAATATTCCAATGGGGTTATATCATCTGAGCATTTACTAATTGCTGAGTAGTCGAAGGGTAGCGAAAGGTTTATTAGCAAACACGCATACATTATGAAGAATACCTTATTTTGATTGCTGCCACGTTGAACTATATTTAATAATGTTGTCAAAAATCCGGGCTACGATATACGCGAAAAAACAAAAGTGAGTTAATAAAACAGAACGACGGTCGTCCCTTTTTTCATTGCCCACTCAACTCAACTTTCTCCACATTATACGAATTTAAAAAAGTTTGCTGTAATATTTGTTCGACGAAGCCGCGTGCGGTATTAAGATTGAAATAAAGAGACCCCTTATGGACTCCGGGGACCATTAAGTGAACTTTATTTGGCATGTGGCTCGGGGTTACGGTTTAATATCTGTGGTTCAGCGAACGTCATTCATTTCAGTTAGTCGCTTATTCCCCGGAGCCTATTGCTCGCTTTATTGCGGCTTCTTTCCTTCCACATTTCATCTTAATTTATAGTTTTTCTCAGTAAATTTCTCATATAACCACCTATTTCTCACCTCCAATTCCTTTCTTAATATCTTCGAAATTAAATCATTAACATACAACAATAAATCTAGCGTCGTCGAATTTAATCTACCGAGCTTATAAGTCGTATTAAACGATCATGAAAATTGACAAGATTTCTCGTGAAAATATAATTTATTAATCTATACCAAAAAATTCTTCCACGCTACAAAGTTTTGTAAAGAATTCAACCATCTCATTAGACTGGAATTTCTTTGTTATACTTTCTTTTAATTTCGTAATGGATTTTTGTTTCACTCGTATACCACGGCGAGAGAAATTCTGCGAAAAAAGATCGATAAAAAAATATAAACGGAAAAAAGTCTGTACTATGTCCCGATTAAACGAAATCACTTTTTTTTTTAGGGTCCTCACTGCATCAACATTTTCCTCACATTAGTCACGATCTCAGGATCATTCCGAAACTAATACTAAGCTCCATTTTCTTTGGTCTTGCCGTTCAAAGATGCAAAGGTTCGTTTTCCACATTTCCCTACCTCCTAGGAACTGCTTTTGCCACTAAAGGAAACCCTCTAACCATGGCAATATCACCATAAGCCTGCTTAATCATTTCGTGAGTTTCTTTGTCCTATTTACCAGGCTTCAAACAAAATTTGATCGCTTATCGCAGTTCCGGCTTCATTATTCTCCGTGACGAGTTGTTTTGACTGGGGTTCATATCACAAGCGATCTGTTCTCTTCGACGACCAGGAGTCGATTGTTTCCTGCGTTCCTCATACCCATAGCCTCCATTCTTTCACACGTTTACTCAGGAAAAATTCAGTCTTAGCACTTTCAGACCCTGTAGATGCGATGGTTCGTCTTCCACATTTCCCTACCTCCTAGGAACTGCTTTTGCCACTAAAGGAAACCCTCTAACCATGGCAATATCACCATAAGCCTGCTTAATCATTTCGTGAGTTTCTTTGTCCTATTTACCAGGCTTCAAACAAAATTTGATCGCTTATCGCAGTTCCGGCTTCATTATTCTCCGTGACGAGTTGTTTTGACTGGGGTTCATATCACAAGCGATCTGTTCTCTTCGACGACCAGGAGTCGATTGTTTCCTGCGTTCCTGATACCCGTAGCCTCCGTTCTTTCACACGTTTACTCAGGAAAAATTCAGTCTTAGCACTTTCAGACCCTGTAGATGCGATGGTTCGTCTTCCACATTTCCCTACCTCCTAGGAACTGCTTTTGCCACTAAAAGAAACCCTCTAGCCATGGCAATATCACCATAAACCTGCTTAATCGTTTCGTGAGTTTCTTTGTCCTATTTACCAGGCTTCAAACAAAATTTGATCGCTTATCGCTGCTCCGGCTTCATTATTCTCCGTGACGAGTTGTTTCGACTGGGGTTCATAGCACAAGCGATCTGTTCTCTTCAACTACCAGGACTCGATTGTTTCCTGCGTTCCTGATACCCGTAGCCTCCGTTCTTTCACACGTTTACTCAGGAAAAATTCAGTCTTACTACTTTCAGACCCTGTAGATGCGATGGTTCGTCTTCCACATTTCCCTACCTCCTAGGAACAGCTTTTGCCACTAAAAGAAACCCTCTAGCCACGGCAATATCTCCATAAACCTGCTTAATCGTTTCGTGAGTTTCTTTGTCCTATTTACCAGGCTTCAAACAAAATTTGATCGCTTATCGCTGCTCCGGCTTCATTATTCTCCGTGACGAGTTGTTTCGACTGGGGTTCATATCACAAGCGATCTGTTCTCTTCAACGACCAGGAGCCGATTGTTTCCTGCGTTCCTGATACCCATACCTATTCTTTCACACGTTTACTCAGGAAAAATTGGGTATTAGTTTTCTAGTTAATATTGAATATTAATATTGAAATAGTAAATTTTTTTGAAAACCTAGATATATCCTCAACATCTTATACAACAATTTCGAATATATTTTTAGTATGTCTTCCCTGAAGCTTTTTTTATGAAAAATGGCTAAAAATGTCGGTTTTTGCATATTACTCATAATTGGGTCAAATGTACTTCCATAAAACTTGAATAAATATACTTTTTTTTTGTTATTTTCTCGTGTCTTGTTACAAATTAATGAATATTGCTTTTGTATATTTTTCATTCCATAAAATACTTATTCGTGATATGAAAATATTAAACACATTCCGGTAGAATTTGAAGCTGATTTTTTTCAGGAGAACAGACAATCATTACTCCTGATATCTCTTCTTTCTGTTATCCTGATACAAATCAGATTATTAGTGACACATCCGGACCCTCTGATTGAAACTACAAGCTTTGTTTAATGACAATAAGATTCGGTTTTAAGATAACAAAAGGTTGGGAATTGGTTGCTTCTCACATTTTCAGCACACTTCCTCACATTCGGGTGATATTGCGTGATCATCCTGCAAAAACGCGATCTTGAGAAGGCCCTAAGAAAAAATCACATAACCTTGCGGGCCACTCAACTATTCCTCGTCTGCCTATCCATTTTCCAAAATAAACGTAAATCTTCGAGCATTTCCAGATAACTTTGACTAATCACGTGACCCAGGTAGGTTCAATTCTTCTTTAATGAGGACGTGAGGATTCTTGTCGTAATTGGGTCGAATGTACTTCCATAAATATACTTCTCTATTTTTTATTTCTTCATGAATATTATTTTGTATATTTTTCATTCGATAAAACGGGTATTTTTAATAAGAAAATGTTGAACGACATTCTGGTAAAATTTGAAGCTATCAACAGATGGTAATTTTCTTCAGGAGAACAGAAGGTTATTGCTCCTGATATCTCTTTTCTGTTATCCTGATACAAAATAAGGTTATTACAGACACATCCTAACTTTCTAGTTAAAATTATAAGTTTTCTCTGATGTGAATCAGATTCTGTGTTCCAGTCATTTTACCCCTGATAAACCCCAAATATTTATAAAGTACAAACGGTTCAATTACTGTGAATTCCCAATAAATTTCTCTTGGCATTAGGTTGACAAATACACAATATATTTGTATATTAAGTATAGAGTTTTTATACTTTGTAAAACGTTTAAATAAAACTTGACTGTATTGGATAATATTAAATTTAATTAAACATCGGAGAATCCTGGATATTCTGTAATAAAATTCCCGATAAATCTGTTTCATTTTCAATTTATAACGGCCGATCTCAGAGAATTCAACCATTGTCTAATACATTTAAACAAGTAGCTCGAAGCTGGCCATGAACAACCATGAATATTGGAAGGGACAGTCATATAATCCAATTAAAATTGGTCACAGGGGAACCATGTATGACTGTTATCTACCTAAGCTACAAACCACTCATAATTTACATATTTAATATAGGATAAACTGGCTGAGGCAATATTGTATTCCCTAGGCTTGACTCGAATTTTAGAATACTATAAGCATATTTAACAGCTCAAATCCTCGATGGTATATTTGGATGTATTTCTCGTTGTCTGCCGATGGAATCCGTTCCAATTTCGATAGGCCAGGTACGTCTGCACAAATGTTTATCTCAATTTCTATCAGTGGGGATAATGAAGAACCGAGTGGGCAACTAAGAACGGCCGTCGAACTTAGATGAGAAACGGATTTATATTACACCTTCTGGGGAAAAAATAATAACCATAGTGGCCCTGAAAATGGGTTTCAATTGAGGCCCATCGTATATCAACGAAGAGCTTCAAATTCTTCTTCAATTGCAGCTCAAATCTCTGGAAGGCTGCGTGGTTCTTTTGGCTAAAACCCGGTCCTTGAGAAGGTCTCACAGGAAAAAATCACAGAGTATCAGGTCGTATGACCATTCAGGCCATTCAACGAGTCCTCGTCTGCCCATCCGTTCTCCAGAATGACAGTGCGGTAGTAGCTCCAACCTGTATGAAATGACAGATGTTGTTAGCGAGTGTTGGATTGTTCCCCATTTGTCCGCGTAAAAACTTCCAGATAAGTTTGACCCGTGATGTGATCCAGGCAGGTTCGATTCTTCTTTAAATGACGACGTGAGGATTCTGGTCGTTTCAGTACACGCAGTTATGCCGCAGTTTGAAGGTTGCTTCGTACCACCACAAAATGAAATGCTGCAACTGCGGATCATTCTGACTGCATCTTAGTTACCACTTGTAAAAAAGCAACGCCAGCGCCACCTTTTCCATATTTTGGGTAGTTATTACAGATACAGATCGTCCAGAATGCGGCGCATCGTCAACAGAGCCCGTTTTTATGAATTTCTGGTACGTCTTCCATACAGTTGATCGATTTGGTAGCGGCGAGTTCGGAAATTGTTGTCGGAAAACATAGTTTCGTAACCCGCAGATACGATGTAGCAAAAAACTCTTCTTGAAACGTGAATTTGTATCGGTTATTCATTCTAGAAACTCGTCTACTCGACGAGCACGTGTTATCACGACACAGTGAAAACTATCCGGAGCTTCGTTTGAATTTTTATCGACAGAGTTGCCAGATTTATGAGCGTTGTCGGACTTATACCTATTTTTCCAGAGCGCAGCGTCACTTGACTTATACAGAGCTCTAAATAGATATTACAGTGTACTTGATATAAAGAATAATATTGGATATACAAAGAACAAACAGAAATATGTCATAAACATTTTTTTTCATCTATTCCTTTCATATTTTGTCACGTTATTGCCTGGTCTAATATAATAAGAGCGTTCTTCATCGTCTACCGTTAAATTTCGAGAAATTTCATATTCACCGCTCGAATGCTACGTTGAAAAGCAATAAAAATCAATTTGTATGGGGAATGTTCTCCTATTTGGACTTCGTGTTGTGATTTATACACAACCCAAGGTACGAGTTGCTGAAAACAAACATTTTTTTTGTTCGGCTTGAAAAACTCTTTATATTAATGTATCATACTTTTTCTGCGTAAATATAGTCATTTATATTTTGTTCTAGAATTTTCTTTTTCACGGTTTTAGGACTGGAGGGTCGGGGGAAATAATAACCGCAGAGAAAAGTAAATACTAGTGCAATTAGTAGAGAACGGTTTCAACGTACAAAGTGGCGGAACGGCTCTCACAAATGGTTCAAAGCAATATAAACTATCTTGTAGAAAAATTACCCTTCACATGAAAAAAAATAGTATGATTGAAGGAAACCAACAACATCACTATGACACTAAAATCTGTCTGGCAGGTCACACGGAAGATGCCTTCTAAGCCTTCACTGGGAGGTCTCATTAGAAGTTGAGCCAATGTCGAGGTCGCAACCAATAGCGCTGTTGAGTACATACCAAGGAAATTGTTTGAAAATCTTTCTATAATTGAGTTGGATACCATAACTCTAAATGGATTTTAGTATGACTTCGTATATTAACAGCTTGTTGTCGATTGTTAGTTGGGATTTTCGACATATTAACCAATACAATTTGCTGAGTTTTAGACCTAATTGCTTTCTCTGGATTAGTATGTGTGTGCTCTAAGTTAGTCGTCAGTCCTGATGAATTCTAAGGTATTTTGTACTCTTTAACAGGTTCCTCTCCGTTGGGTGTATGTAACCTGCATAGATTTTTTTATTTACTTTTGTTCTCCAGGTTTTTAGTCACAAGGAAATGACGTTCAAGTTTGTATGCAATATATGAGAGGCCATAGCTGGGTCCTGGTGGAACTGGTGACATAATTGGATGTAGAGTGGTGATGTAATCTTGGATTTTTTGACTTGAAAGTGTCTGTTCTGCAAGTAGGTTTTTTCTGATTTTATATAGTAGTCCATCGTGCCAGATCTTGTCGAATGCCCGGATGATATCTTAAAAGGCAGATAAACAGTAATCTCTATCTTTAAAAGATTGGTACACTTTTTTTGTGAGTCGATGAACTTGTTCTATGGGGAAAGTTGCTCTCTAAATCCAAACAGATGGTTAGGTATTAGTCTGCTGACTCTATTTTCCCGAACAGTTGTTTTTCAAGAAGTTTTCACATAACTGGTGATATGCTTATCGGTCTGTGAGATGTAGTGTCTTGAAGAGGTTTCCCTGGCTTAGGTATTTGTATAATTTGGGTTACCTTCCACAAAACTGGAAAATAACCTGTTCTTAATACTGCATTCTACAATTGTGTGAGAAACTTCGGCCCCTTATTTGATAGTTCCTTCAGAATTAGATCATATCATATTTTTAACATTCTACTGCTGTATTAATTTTTTGACATGTTTTGACCTGGGTTACGGTGAATTTTTCGATGAGGGGCTCTAGTTAATATGGAGATTCTAGATTAAGACTTCGGTCTCAATATAGAAGTTGTTTTCTATGGGGTTGAGACTGAAGACTTGTTCTAAGTGTTTTGCAAACACGTAAACTTTGTCTTGGCTTTTTTTGACCTTCAGGAATGCGGATAGTAGGATTTGTAAGATAGGGTCTATTTAGTTTTTTCGGGGTTTTCCATAAGCCTTAATCAGTTGAGGTTAAACTCCTGAGGTAGTTCTATTATTGTTGAGTTGGGTTCTCAGTTCCAAAGTTGCCTGATTCAGCTTAGTATCGTCAGCGAGCGGGAGCGTGCGTTCTCAAATTCTCCTTATCCTGGAAATTATCCTGGAAAGAGTTTTGCGTGTGGTTAATTTATCTTTAATTGGTGTTGTGCCATAGGTTGCTGTTTGGATCGATTGTATAAGTTATCTAACCAATGTTTTCTTCAGTTTTTAATGGAATTTGGAAATCCAGCAAGCTATCCAAATAAGCACGAAAGATATTCCAATTGGTATATATGTTGCCTGATCCTGGAGGTACTTTTTTTACTGTTATTTGTGTGCTGACTGTAATTATGACGGGAATGTGTTCAGCAGATAGTTCAGAACTAGGTTGTGCATCTACACATTCTTCTGAACTGCCCTTGTAAACTCTCAAGTCTACTAGATCAGGAAATTTATTCCAGTTTGCCAATAGGACGGTTCACCAGTTGATATGGATCTTATTTATTAGACCAATAAAAACAAATAATTACTGCATCGTGTGTGAAATATTAGCGATCTGGTTGCGATATCGCCGTTGGACCCGTTTGATTTTTTTTTTTCTAAAACAGGTTTATTCAAATTATGTTTTTCTTCAATAAGTGATATAACCCTAATATAAACGTTCGTTAATGGGCGCTTTATGCTAATAACAACCACTGTAGACCGCAAGGACTCTTAGTTATAAGATTTATCGAAGCGTTAGATTCAATTTATTTTATGAGGAATCGATAATTCGAGAAATTAGTTCGGTTCTACTGGTCTGTATGGTTTAATCCTTAAGGCCAATTATTCCAATAACGATCTTGATTAATATTTATCCTGCGGAATTGAATTTTCAGAAAATGTGTAGGTGCAATACACAGATCCGACTATATACCAAATCTGTTGAACAAATCGGTTGGTGGATAGAATTTTGATTGCCATGATAGAACACAATTTTTTCAAGACACAACGCTGTGTTAACTAGTTCAGAGTTTGGTCCTTTCAGGAAAGGAATAAATGAAATAATAGATTACAATTTTGTATGTCGATTCTACCTTAATATTAATAATGATATCCTTGAAAAAATTAACTAATAGATTTAAAGTACGTCGGTTATATATGCTTAAAAGGTGTGTGCGATTCAAAGTTAGGGAGTAGTTTCGTTTAATAAGTGACTATAACAAATTGTTTGTTTCCCTACTGTCTGCTGCATCCGAAAAGAATTTGATTGAGATCAGTACAAGAATTATCATCACCAGTACAGGCTGGTGATTGTATAATAGCTTGGAAATATGGTCGAGGTATCTCCCATGACCAGTCTTCGTTCCAAATATACTAGTATGTAGTAAACATTTCGTTTTTTAGCGATAAGTCTCTTTTATAGCACAAACTGTTGATCTAGAGTCAGATAAAAACATACCCTCACAATCCATCGTCTTAGTTCCATCAGTACGCTCCAGAAGTACCTGGTCTGACATAAGTTGATGCCAGTTGCTTGAAAAATACCACTGTATTAGAAAGTACACAATCTATACAGCAAATGTTTCAATGACCTGCAAAATTTGAACACGAGAAAGCTGTATGCAAGATGGGTGTAGAGTTTGTTCACAATGGAATAAAAACAGCGTCGTGAAGATGTTTCTATCAAAACAATGGACTGAAAGTTGAGAACCGGCTCCAAAGAAGGCGAAGACCGTTCAATCTGCTGGCAAGTTTAACGTTTGAGCGAAGAAATCAAGCAAACACGGCCGCATTTGGTAAAGAAGAAAGTGTTTCATCAAAACTTTGCTCCAACTTACACATCCGTTATTGTAATGACCAAAATCAATGAATTAAAGCTTAAATTGCACCCTATTCGCCAAATTAAGCCCCCTTGATTATTTTTTGCTCTCAAAAATGTCTCGGTGGTCAAAGATTTGCCAAAAATGAATGGCTATTTTGAGAGGCTTGACTTTTCTCATTATAAAAACGGTATCTCTGTGAAAAGTATATTTTTTTCGAAAATTTTTGAGTTTCCTTTGTTGAGCCAGGTACTCTGGGACCATCATCGTATATATTATTGTCTTGTCAGCAAACTCTGTAAGAATGGATTTCAACAAGATTGAATTAATGCGACTAGATTCGTATAATTGGGGATTATTAGTTCGTAGACTTTACGTATAGCTTGATAAGGAGGTGTTATACATCGATAAAGTTCTGTACAAGCTTATCTGCGTTATTTGTTCTTGCGCCTGATGAATAAAAAACATCGTCTATCATGAGTTGCTCCACTGAAGAGTGTGAACCAAAATATCTACCTGTAAAATAGTCATTAATCTTTTTTGTTTTATATTTATCATTCTTATAAAAAAGTGAACTCAATAAAATCCAAAATCTGCTCATTTATTTCTTTTAAAGCGGAACCAAGTTCGCCGAGCTAGTTACTATATATCGGATTTCCATACACAAAATGGTGGTGTGTTGCTTAAATTTTGTCCTCTTCTTTTTATCGAGTGCAGTTATTTCCATTTCTCTCCATGCTGTGTCCTTTTTTTAGAGTATAGAACCAATTACCTTGCTCCATGTTACTTTAGGTCTTCTTCATATTTTGTTTTCACCATACTCTCTCCTCGATTCTTCCTTTCTTTGAGGATGACCTCATTCACTGCGTTTTCTCATTGAAAAGCATGAGGTTCCACAACAAACTCGTATTAACAATCAAAATATTCATATAGTAAGTGCTACATAGTCTAATAACTGCAATGTCCTGATGAGGTTCACATACATTAATGTAACCTCAATCTTTGGAGTTTCTAGGGTTTCATGTTGTTTAGTAATTCTCTTTTGGATAACTTCTTATACTGTGGTGATTTGATACATACTACGGAGAAGTTGTTGACATTCAGGCGTCAGTCGGCGTTGTACTATAGCTACGTAAACATTGATTGATGCTCCCGCCAAGTATGATTCAGCTGAAGGCGAAAGTGCTGCAGAAATTCACCAGAGAATGATTCGTGTGTATGGGGAAAACTTCATGAGTGATGGTGTGAATGGTGTTGAACGTTAAAAATGGCCGAGGACGCAAATCTGATGACCTGGTTCAACGAGAAAATCGCAGATTCATCTTTATTGCTTTGTCTACGGAATTTTCAGAAGTTTCAAGGTATGTTTTGTACTATACATGAATTGATTGGCGGCAAATTTCTTTGAAAAGGATATTGAAAAACTTGTTTTTTATTTATAGCCTATTGGGAGGTTGAAAAAAAAATCGGTCCTCGTCTATTTTACAATATTAGTTTCCTTTGTACCAAGTTTTGCAATTCTGTCATCATTTTTAATGGTATTATTTAGTTTTATGTTGGAAAATCAAATTGGAAATCAAACAATCATTCTTACTAAACGCTATTTACGGTTATGTGTATGTAATTATTCAGTAATACAATTTGGGCAATCCTGTATTACATACAAACGTTTCTAAACACGCAGAGACATAAATATTATTTTTATTTTTAGAAACGGAACTCACAATTCACTCCCTACATTTAAAACATTCCATTAGCTTGATGATGTTGTTAATATTCAAGAAAAATATCAGTTTCTGGATGTGTGTACGTCAAAAGATGCAAATAATCTATTTAATTGCCCAATAATTTATGTATAAGGAATTTAAAGTTATTCACAAAGTTGTTGTGGAAACATTCGTGTACTTAAATTATTCATAAATACGGCAGAGAAATTACACTTTACCATCGACATTATGGGAGTATATATACGATGGTAATGTAAAATTCTCCGTACCATACCCATATACAATGATTATCACTAAAACACCATGCCGTTATCATGTGAAAATGAGAGGGCATTGACACAATAATGTTAATTTGCATCAGGGGGATGCCTCTGGGTACGTTACGTCTAGTAGCTTACAACAAATTCTCAATGAACATAATATTCCATTACACTAATCATAATCATAATTAACGTTAGTAGTCACCGCTAACAACGTATTTATGTTCATTTTGCATTGGAAACAATCACGGCAACGTAGGATCTTTTGTGTTTTCGTAACCAATTACAATTGCAATTCTATTTCAACCAAGTAACTTTCAAACTATTCCGGTTTAGAAATAAACAAAGAAAAAACCAAATACATGAAGATGGCAAGACAAAACGAAAGAGAAATAGATCACATAAGGACACAGAAATAGGTATTTCAAACTGTATCTTGGTTCAATTATCTAGGACACACTTTTAAAGAAAGAATATGGAGGATACAAAAAGGATATCAAACATTTGGACAAAATTAGAAGTTATTCTAAAACAAAATAAAAATATATAAAACATTAATAACACCAGTAATTGGGTATGACGTGGAAACAGCTATAGTTTATTTCAGAAATGTATAGAGTAATAAAACCTCATTAGATATGCAAAGGGACCACCCAAAGAATATTTAAGTCACTTTCATAGTTTGGCATTGATTTCATTGTAACATTCTTTCTTTTCATCAAATGCAGGTAGTTGGTACCACCCGGGTTGGGGTCAATATATGGGTTTAACCTATTGTTATCCATTCATAAACACTGAAAATAGTGTGCCAAAGGCAGGATACTCGTGAAAAGAATTTTATTTTAACAGAATAAAACTAATAGAAGGTTAAACGGTACCTGTTAAACCCAAAACGTAACTGTATAATCTACTATTTAAGTAATCCCTACACAATATTTCGATATTGACACTTCTGGCCAGAAAACATACTTTTCCTAATTATCTTACGCAATTACTTGTAATTTTAATATTACAAACGAAACTATTTCATGACCGACACCGAAATTGAGCCGAACTGGACGGAATTCACCATTTTATTGCTCTATATCCTTCTGAATTAGACTATAAAAAGGAAGAAGAAACTACTGTGAACTATACTGAAATATTACAGGAGATTGAAAGGGAGAATTGAAGAGCAATAAAGAAATTAAAAGATGACTGAGTTGGGCAGGACATATCTTCAGAAGAAAACCTACAGAAATAGGGAGAAGGATAACACCTCTATGTCCAAGAGGCAGAGGCAGACCAATAAATACATAAAGAAACAAAATGTCATAAAAAGAAGTTACTAGAATCCTAGAAGTGATAGACTGGAAAGCAAAATGCAAAATTGAAAGGAATAAGGAAAGCTGGGAAACAGAAATATGATCAACAAAAAGAACAAGGGGAGTAATTCACCCCAACAAAGCGTTATAATCAGCATAAAGATGATCAATTCTTTATTCCATATATTTACTAGCTTCTCCGGTATTTTCTATGAATATTAAATCATCTGCATTTAGTAACGAATTTTTCAGAACTAGTTTCAGATATTTGTAGGTGTAGTCTGGAAATATTCTAGTTAATAGCTGCAGCTTTAACAGAGATAGTTTATATTTATAATAAATTTAGTTTGAAAAAACTAAAAAACACGCTTTTAAAACAAATCAAACAAGAAAATTCAAAATAATTCTCAAAATAAGCTTGTAACAATAATCAACATATTGCAAAAAAGCGCCCCACGCATCACAATTAGTATTTTGAACTTATTTTGAACTTTCCGTTTAATTTGTTTTAAAAGCGTGTTTTTTAGTTTTTTCAAACCATATTTATTATAAATAAAGAGAATCTCTATTAAATCTGTAGCTATTGATTAGATTATTTCGTTATTCTATTCAGATCTTGATGTAAAAGCCCTACAGCTACAAATATCTGAAACCAGTTTTAAAAAATTCGTTACTAAATGCAGATGATGTAATATTTATAGAAAATACTAGAAATAAGCTACTAAATATATGGAGTAAAGAAATCAGCATCATCATTAAGCCGATTATAACGCTTTATGCGCTTACAAATACTAATGATAGTCGGACGGAGCCAAATCTGGTGAATAAGGGGGGTGTTCTAGTAATTCAAACCCTAAATCACGAATTTTTTGCATAGCAACATTAGATTTGTGTGCAGGGGCGTTGTCCTGCAAAAACAAAACATCTTTGGATAGTTTTCCGCGTCTTGTCTCTTCAATTTTTTCCCGTAGAAGGGTCAGTAATGTCGAATAGTAATCTCCAGTTTTTGTTTTACCCTTATCCAAAAAATCAATCATGATTAGTCCATGGCAATCCCAAAAAACTGAAGCAAGAACTTTTCCAGTAGATTTTTGGACACGAAACTTCTTAGGTCTTGGAGAACCAGAGTGTCGCAATTCCCTCGATTGTTGCTTTGTTTCTGGATCCTAGAAATGTACCCAAGTCTCATCCATAGTAACAATTCGGTTCAAGAAGTCTACATCGTTTTCAAATCGAGCACAGACGAACGCGATGTTTCTACCTTTGCGCTTTTTTGGTCAACATTTGGTGGACATCGTTTTTCTTTTAATTTATTGCGTGAATCTGGTTTACTTTTTTGACGTCAAACTTTACACTTACACTTCTAATAAGTTATTGTTCGTTGCTGTGGTAACTCAATATTTTCTTTATACATAGAACTGGTCTAGGCTAACTAGATATCAATACATCATCATATTTATTTAATTGATACCACCCTTGCATAATGGCTTAGCTGCTTATATATCTACATCTCTCCGAAACTTAAATCGAGCCATAACTGTGCAGTTGGTAAGGTTGTTAAAGCGCTTAATTCACAGCACGGAGATCGGAGGTTCGAAACCCTGGATGAACTAAGGAGACTCACAACAAGCTCACAAACTAATAAACCCTAATATAACCATGTTTAAGAAGAATTTGCTTTTGAAAATGATCTGGTATTTATGAATATGGTGGAGTAGTAATAATCCTAACTTCCTATAGTTTTTCACAATTCTGTTTGTACCATATTAAGAGATTAGGTAAATTGAAAGCATTAAATAATTTCTTTTTAAGTTATATGAGCTAATATTAAATGAAACAAGCTTTATTAGATAGGAAATTCCATGAGATTGATGTTTAAATATGTTTTCGAACGTAGGTCATAATAGAATAGACGAAAGTTTACCTTTAACTTGATATTTTAATCATTTACTAACGAAAATGAAATCACAAACTAATCTGAACAAAAAGAAAATATCAGATGATGAGAGAAATGCTTTATTATAAAAACTTTGTATACAAAAGTCCATGTCGTTTACAGAGTAGAAGGCGCTTTACAGTGAATATACGGGAATATACGTGAATGCGGGAAAAGATGATATCGTCGATTTTATTCCAATTGGCAAGTGATTGTGCATAGTTTTGCGTTGTAAAATATTGAGCCCTACAAGCTGACTTCTGTTTGTAAGGTATGAGTTAAACCATACGAGAAATGTTTCCCTGAAACCTTAGTACTGCAATTTATCATTTAAAATATCATGATTAACACAATCGATGTTAAATAGATTGTGAATTGAATGATTGTCGTCAATTTAAAGTTGTTAATAAAATACCTCGTATTTGATGAATGATTAAGGATCTATACATATTTGATAGATGTAAAAAATAAGAAATTCCAGTTCCAATTTCATTTTTTCTGACGTTTATCCCTACTTGACATAAAGACTAATTTAATTGGCACGTACAATATACTTTACGGTAAACAGAAATGAGATTCTTGAAATTTTCTAAATACTCAATTCTCAAAAACCAAAATTAGGTCCAATCAAGCAGAAATGGAGTCTAAAAATGGAAATTTGAATCGAGAATTGTTCATCTTTTACACAAGTCGTTTTACGTGCAACAAGAGTTATTTTTTTTTTCTAGTTGATTAGTCCCCATCTATTAGTTTCGAAGTTAATTTTTGTTGAACGCTCTAATGATAATATTCCGAGCTAGTTGATGGTCTCATAAATAAGGAAAATCTTAATTGGGAGAATTGCGTGTTTTAATTTCCGGCATCATCAAATGATTCCAAACGTCCTCGTTTCATTGGGCATAGGTTGTGTTTAGTTGAAGAGAAATAGCAATTTCGGCCAAATGGAACAAAATACCTTACAATTTGCATCAAAGAGAAAATGATTTCTACACAGTGCTTTATATTCCTAGATATTACACTGAAAAGTGTGTATTCTAAGCAATTTATCGTGGCATCAATGCTTTCAAGGCATTTTTACATGTGAATTTTAATTGTGGCACAAAGTTTCGTGAAACCAAGCCCATAAAACTGTAAAAAGTAACAAGGACGCAGCTAATAAGCAAACGTCGACTTATTGGTAGAGATTTGACGCTTGAAGATAGTTGAAGGTCTTCCACCCGCATGGTTAGAAGACTTCTTTGAACCTTTTACCACCATTCACACATTAACAAATCGAAACGTCGAGTAGAGGTATCTAAGAATCTTGTTGCTCTATTGAAAAACGATTTTTTTAGGCGCGGCATCAATGCTTTCAATTTTTACATGTGAATTTTAATTGTGGCACAAAGTTTTGTGAAACCAAGCCCATAAAACTGTAAAAAGTAACAAGGACGCAGCTAATAAGCAAACGTCGACTTATTGGTAGAGATTTGACGCTTGAAGATAGTTGAAGGTCTTCCACCCGCATGGTTAGAAGACTTCTTTGAACCTTCTACCACCATTCACACATTAACAAATCGAAACGTCGAGTAGAGGTATTTAAAAATCTTCTTGCTCTATTGAAAAACGATTTTTTCAAATACATCGCTACTTTCAGTGTCAAATATATTTATCTAAAGAACCCGAACATAACTGTCGCAAAGAAAGTTCGATTCGAGCGGAAAATCTTCTTGGTGTCTGGTGGATTTATGAGCTGATCTGAATCTATTAGGTTTTAGGATAGAAAAGTTCAGTTAATCGAAAGGGAATTTCCTCACAATACGCCAATAAGATTGAAGAACTTGTTGGTATTGAACTTTTATTACATCCAGCTTTTATTACGGATTTTGCATCGTCAGATAACTATTTATTCACATCTACTTGAGACGCTTAGTTTCTTATAAAGTTCTCTATTTATATTTTAATAACTTTTAGTTTCTTCTGTTATTCTGGTCCAATTTATGCTAAAGTTAATCTAGCTTTTCAACTAATCAATTCTTCATTGTCTTTTCTCTGTTTGTCTAACCACATTATCCTTGGTTGTTCCATTTTTTAATTCTTTAATTAAATCTTCGGTGGATGAAGTTCTTGGTGAACCAATTCGTTATTTCCCGACCAGTTGATCTCTTCTACAGCTTTTTCTACATTATTGTTAATTGCTGTTCTTCGTATGAAAAAATTTTGACAATAATTGCATACAAAGAACTGAAAATCTTTGTATGATTGGAATAAAATTTGATTATCCGTCAGTTTCTAAAGAAAAGGTTCGTTGTTTATTTACAGATATAAAATATAGTTTATATATCGAAGAAAAAACTAATAAAAAGTCTTAATATAATGATAATAAAAAATAAAAATTCAGTGTAATATGTATATAAATACTTTATAAAATGACCTTTATAATAAAAGTGAAATATCACTTTCTCAGTGTATAATCAAGTATCAAGTAAAAGGAAATTCCCGAACAAGGTTTCATTCTACACAAGTACCGAAGAATTCAAAATATTGCTTCTCCTTTGCTTTGATATTGAGGTTGAGGAATTCTTTATTTCCAATGAAAACGTATCAAATGCGCATTGGAGCAAAAAAGCTATTGGTATTAAATTACCTCTGATTATTTCTGTTATATTTAGATTATAAAAAAAAGACCCAATATAAATTTGATTAAAGATAAGGATAATTGAATTTTTGATCTGTCTGAAGATGATACTCCATAATTAAAAATCAACACTGCTTTGAATAAAGTTTTCTCCTTTATATCTTCTTTCTCCTATTTGCAACAAAAAAAACAACCACGTCACGCCTCCCTTAGGACAGTAGACGGTAATTGGACTAAGACTAATAGCGAGAAAGTAGCACTGTTTGGCAAGCATTTGGAGACAGTCTTTCAACCGTTTCCAATGGATACCAATAAAAACATGGATGCTGAAGTTATTGAATTTTCACAATCCTCTTATCAGCTAGAACTTCCGATTGAAAAATTTACCATAGAGTAAGTAACAAACGCTATCGCTTAAAGCCGCTGGATAAGATCTAATAACAGCTGGAATATTTGCAAAAATTGAGTACCAAAGCCATAAAATACTTAAGTACTAAGTAGACCTATAAGTGTGCTACCTGTAATCATCATTGTCCAAAGGAATATAATACCAAAGCATCAATTTGGTTAGGTTAGGACACGAACAAGTTAACAGTGTAACTAAAAAAATTAACGAAGATTTTGAAAACATAAAATATTGTTCTGCAGTGTTTTTAGACATAAATCAGGCCTTTGACATCCTTCATTCCTACCTGCATGATCGCTTTTTCTTTGTTAACTACCATGATGAACAAACACCACTTTACAAAATAAACGCCGGAGTTCCTCATAGCAGTGTCTTGGAATCGCTGCTTTACCTCATCTTCACGGCAGATCTACCAACAAACAATGATGTGTTAGCAGCTACATTTGCAGATGACATCGCTTAAAAGCTAGTTGATAAGATTTGGAAATTAGTTAGCTTGGCATCTACTTCATCCCAAAAATATAATATTTTAAGAAAAATGGGATTTCTTACGTCAGTATTTTGAGTTTCTAGAAATGAACTTGAAATTGACCGCGAAAAAGGCCAAGACTGTAATGGCGTCTTAAAGGATGTCACACCTCGCGAAACAGCTGTGTGTTTTTCAATAAATAATGAATTCCTTGTATCATAAATACTGTATAGTACCTCAATGTGAAAGTAAAACGATAAAAACGCTAGATAAATTAGGTTTGTCAATTACTAGTGTCTTTGTCGTCAAAACGTACTCTTTCTAAGAGAAAGTGAAATCCTTTGCGTGACATAGTTCTATACCAGAGCTGTCAGTGGCCCAAAAATCTTCAGTATTGATTCTGCTAAGCTGGAATTTCTGGAATCATTGATGATATTCATACTGAACACACTGTTTACACCACCACTACACCAGCACTCACAATTACACTGTCTGAAGCACGTTTCGATAACCATCGTTGTCGTCTTCAGAGACTGCAGGTAAACTAAAGCCTAATAAAAAAATATATATGGAATAAAACTATTTCCAGTACAACAACGAATTCTACAAGCAAGACGGAGGAACAGCAATGGGAAACTACCTATCGCCGTTCATGGCTGAACTGTTCATGAGTCATTTTGAAAAGTAAATCAGTCAAGAGTTTCAGTATTTTCCCAGGGTATGGAACAGGTATGTGGATGATATTTACGCCATAGTCGATACGAAGAAGGCAAACGTAGACTCAAAATATCCACCTATGAAATGGAAAATAATGGACAGTTACCATTTTTAGATATTTTAGTAATTAGGAATAGTGATAGGCTAGAATTTGATGTATACAACATAACATGGCAAGTCTCCATTTCCTGGTAAATCGGTTAATCCACTTTCCACTGACCATCGAGAGATACAATTAGGAAAAGTCCTTCATTGAGGATGTAGCTGTACTCAAAGGTTATGAAAAAAGAATTGTAAATAGGTTTAAGAAATCTCTATGTGAAACCATTTTTTCCGAACACAAAATGGAAAACAAGAAAAATTTGCTCCGAGAGAATTGGAAGGAATATTTAGCAGAGTGGGTTTAAAATTGGTTTATAAATCCAACAACACTTTAAACAATTGTTGGGCAATCCTAAGGATAAACTACCAAATTTGGAAAAGAGTGGTATACATGGAATAAGTTGTGGTTATTGTGATGGAAAGTATATTGGGCAGACTAGGATATTGTTCGCTCGGTTATTGTCCGGTTTAAAGAGCACACAGCTCATTTGAAATATGGACGCTGCCAGTTATGATCATGACATAAATATTGTCTTCAATAATAAATTATTGAATGCATTTGGGAGCTTTTGATGTAGGAATAGCTCAAATAAGGACAAAGGGCCAATTCCTTACAGCCCACTCTTTAGTTTAGTAGTCAAAGAATGAACATGAATATTCCCGCCAAGGAGTTTTTTCCCGCAGGAATTAATTTTCGCGGGAGAAGGTTCATTGGTGGGAAAATTTCAGTATAAAACAAGTAAGTCAAGTCTCTGAAGACGATAACTTGGTCATCGAAACGCGCGTAATTGTGAGTGTAGGTGTAGTGGTGGTGTAAACAGCGTATTCACTATTTCCATGAAATCATGTCATGTACAAAATATCCTATAAAAGCTTTCATTACCTCCAAATTTGTATTTTTAAAATCTCTTTTTCTACTAAACGTTCCTCTTTTGCTACAAATATACTTATAAATGTGATTGACAATATAAAATAGCATCTTATTAATGAAAAACACACTCGAACATGTCAAAGCGGATTGTGCAAGTTTCCCCGTGCCTTAAACGCCAGGTAAATAACTAACAATGTTACGTGAACGTGTCCTTACATTCTAAACAATACAAACTTAGCGTCACATTCTAAATCATCTTGATTTTCTTCTTCATCGCCTTTCGAACCTTCTCTGTTCGTATTTTCTTCGCCTTCACTGCTATCCTCTGATCATTCCTGATCAGATTCCAATGCAAAATCTCTGCATCTCTTCCATCAAAAGGATTATACTTCTTTCTGTCCTCCAAAGAAAAAATGCACAGTTTTGAAACAGAAGCGTTCGCGTAGCGTCTCGGTTTTCAAATTGTAGTTCGTATCTTTTTAACGTTTGTACATGAACTGCGTCCAATCGCTCTGAATATTCCCACAAAGTGGAAGAAGTCGCTGTTGATTTGCTTTCAACAGGTACCAGGAAAAAGAGGTTCCCTGGCGTTTCTTCTTTCAAACATGTCAATTTGTATTGTATTGTTACATAATTTACTCATTGCACTTGAAAAAATTTTCCTTCTCCTTTCTAACCACCACCTTTTAATATTTTTGATACTTTATTTATTTCTTTTTTTAAAACTGGATTATCTAAATTAGAATTTATAGTTTTTGTGCTATAACTAATGAACGAATCCAATTTCAACTGCATAACGTGAAATCATTTGCATTTTTCAAAATAAAATGAAAACCATTTGAGTTATTTCAAAAATTTTATTATCGCGGTGAAGTATATTCAAAACATTTATGAATGAAAGTCGACTTGGCTAATATGGTCACCTCGGGCACGTTTCTAGCGGTTGATTCGTTCGATCCAATTTTCCATGACTGGGCCACACATTTCGACCGAAACGGCTGCTATTTCGCGTTTAATGTTGGCTTTGAGCTCTTCCAACGTCGTTGGCTTATTAACATAGACCAATGACTTGATGTAGCCCCAAAGAAAAAAATCTAGAGGCGTTAAATCGCGCGAACGAGGCGGCCAATCGACTGGTCCATTTCTTGAGATAATATGCTTGGCAAATTTTTCGATAAATCGATTGTAACGAGTGCTTGTGGTGGCTTGTGGCGTCGTCTTGTTGGCGCGACAACGATCACCGTTCACAGTAACGTGGCGATCACTATCATCGACGAAAAAATATGGCCCAATGACCAATCGATCATCTTGGCTCATCTTTTCCAGAGCCGGATTTCTTTAGTAAATCAGTCCACTGAATAAATTGAATTCAAAATTGTCAAGTTCCTATTGGAAAACCCATTAGTTGATACAATCATTAAAATAATATTTCTAACGATCTTCATTGGAATATTTCATTCACTGGGAATTATATACGATTTCTTTTATCCGTTTCCATCATTTTGAAAGAGGAAAGTATCACTCATACATATTTTTTTCTTTTTTCGAATGTAAATGAACTTTTTTTATTATGTACGCCATCAAAACATCGCAAAACGACAAAACCGAATCCAGACTTATCGTCATTAACAAATTTAGCAGAAAGCCAAAAAAAAATGACTTTTAATTGCATAGAAATGCATAGAGGGAGAGCATGAAAAGCACACATCAAATAACCTATATGAACAAAGGTAAACCTCATCATGCGCTCATTAATTTCGTTAAAATGGAAAAAGCGAGAAAATATTTCTTTTGATATTTCATACTGATTGAATAAAACACATATTCAGTTTTATGCTGGTAAATAACCTGTGGAAAGGCTCTTTTATTTTGGATAATTTCCTAATTCAATTAAATCGGTTGTGAAATGTTTGTACGATTCACCTGACGCGGGAAATGTTTCGGTCACAGATATATTGACATTTTGTCATCTTCTATAGCTGTCAATGTTTTCTTAGTAACGCATATACGGGGTGTAACAAAAAAAAGCGATCCCGTCTCTAGGATAGATAGGAAACTGAAAAATATCTGAAGTAAACAATTTTCGTAACGCCGTTCGCAATCAAAATAAAGAGCGTTGAAGAAAAAACCATCCAATGAATTAGTTTTTATGTCTGACTCGCATAGAGGGCGCTAGTTACACGGTTCGTAGCAAGTAATATCAAACATAATTTTTTCAACATTAGATTTTGCTAATTATTTAGATTACGTTACACCCCTTCGATTTTGTTAATATTTTGGTATGTTATAGAGAAAATTATGCTGGAAAATTTGATAACGATGACATCATGTATCATAAAATTTGCAGAGAATTTAGTCTAGTTTGCTTATATACGACTATCGTTAGTAAATCTATCAATATATGTTTTTTTTATTCGTTTTTGACCCTGAAAAAGATAAAATTCTATGAATTCTGTGTATTGTTGTTTATTGATTGATATTCTATGAATATTCTTAGTTAAAATCAGTGGTTAGGTTAGGTTAGGTTAGGTTAGGTTACGTTAAGTTAGGTTAGAATAGGTTAGGTTGTCTTCCCGGCGCACGCAACTCCCAGGCATGCAGAAACAAGGAGGGTGGTTTAGTGGGTGAGAGTCCCACACAAACTCACAGCCAAAAAAAAAAGTTAGGTTAGGTTATCTAAACTTTTTTTCTTGTTCTGGAACTTCAAAGGTGAAAAACTATGTAAAGGGATGATTTCCGCGCCCTAAATATATATAACAAATTTTTTAGCTAATATAGGTAATTACCCAAAATTTCAAATGAACTCAAACATCACCTAGATCTACACCAAGAAGGTACTTTTGATAAAACATGATAGTGCGTATCGTTTTCGGATTATTTTGATTTGAAAATTATGACAAAAGTTTGAGTCCCAGAACCGCAATACATGATGTGTGTGAAACGCCCCATTTTTTTAAATATATACATTTTATAGATCGAAAAAAAAATTCCAATTCACAATAATAATAATAATTGATAACTTTATCAATAAGTTATACCAGCATCGGTTATTTCTTCATAATTTTCAAATCAAAATATTCCGAAAACAGTACACAATATCGAATTTTATCAAAAGTACTTCTTAGATGTAAAATTGAATGATGTTTAATACGTTGAGCTCCAACCAAAATTGATAAACTTTAGGAAAAATTTATTTGGAATAAAAAGTGCAAAAAAATTGATGATCCCACATGATCCCACTCTGGGTCCGAGGAAAAGTTTACTACTAAAACTTTCTATTTTTTGCACTGTTTATTCGAAATAAATCTTGTCATGATATTTATCTGCTACGTTTATTTGGGGTTGAAACATTTAGAAAGATATGTGACGCATTTATACCTGAGCTCTTTCTCAAGGGTTTGTAAGACAAATTTTGGATAGTCCTCACAACAACACATTTTTCCCTTGAACCCTGGAGACGATTTCAAATATAATACGCCGAATGGTCCTTAGGACTGCTCTGTGCTAGGAGGTAAGTTCAGTTACGGGCCTATGGACCGGACTGGGGTTGAACTTGAAGAGATGGAATCGCCTTTTTTTGAAATACCTTGTATTATATAATAATTGTGGATGGATTTGTTTGTATAGTCTATTTTCATGAATGAAAGAGTAATAAAATGATGAATCCATAGGCGTATCACTATTTTTTCAAATTATACCTAGAGTAATTTCATTTGAAATGATATTTGTATAATATAATGAATATATAGGGTGTACAATTATATATTTCACCCAATTCACATAAATACATCATTTACAGATAATTTTATGATCTATAATTTTTCTTTTGGTTGTTTTGATTAAAATTTTTTCTTTATATACTATACAAGAATAACAAGGAATAGAAAAATTTTAGTTATAATTATATTTCACCGATTCTCAAATTGTTTTAACTTTATGTATCTTCACTCACTTTATTTTTGATCAAATTTGACCGGACTAGAAGACAAATGCAAAAGATCGAATTGACTTTATTTCGACTTGAATCAAAAATCTGATTCGTTAGGTTTTTTTCTGAAATAATTTCATTATAATCTCATCCAAAGTACTGCTCTGCTTTTCAGTCCAAGTTTTTCGTGAATATATTTCCAATCAATTGGGTTAAATGTTAAATTACACCCCGTACAACAAATAAAAATACGAAACCTCATATATTCGATGCATGTTACTAAACTGAACTCCATTATAATTAAATTTTGTTGTAAACTACACAGACGTTGCTGAATAGTTGACTAATTCATGTGCACGCAACATAGGAAAACCGAAATATGTACCACCCTCCGCATATTTTCCATTAGATAGGCCCTAATTGCGTTCAACGATAACATTAAATCACCTGATGTGCGCCAGAGAGTAACATCATCTGCCCACAACGTATACCTACCTACCAAAGGATGTTTTTACGTCGGAATCGCTTCTAATTGATATATTACTCTGCAGGAGGCTGTCACACACTGTTGCGGTCGCCGTTTGCAGGTGTATAGTTTCCTCCTGGACTTCATTATCATCACATATATCGTGAAATTATTATTTTTTATCAATAGTGTGGGAAGCAAACCACACCAAAAAAACCTCGCATAAATAAAAAACTCCAAGGATATTATACTTAGATAAAGGTTCCTACATTTTTCTTCTTGTCTTCTCTTCCTGAGAGTATTTGGAGTTTAAAGAAAAAGAACTCTACTTTAAAAACATGCCCATTCCTCAATGTCATCTTCTTCGTAATCAAACTGTTCCTTCCTCTCTCTAGTTCTGACTTTGTGGTAATAAATCCTGGTATGCAGTTCCAGCCTTGGTCTTTGCTGCATTAAACTCAAGTTGCTCATACCCCATTCAAGAAAGTTTTTCTGATTTTGTCAAGTAGACGCATCCCTAGGGACTTCATATGTCTCTGAAGTGTGTTCATCGATAGCGACTTGGATGTATCTGTCTTTGAAAAAGCTACTAAGCCAGTTGATGAGTGAGGTCGACAAACGGTACGATCTTAACTTATTTAGAAGGTTGTCATTCCGAACCCTGTTAAAAACCTTCGATATGTCCGGTGCGATTGCTCCGGATACCCCATATTTTTCTATAGCTTCAGTTCATACGTTGATGACATCGACCAGGAGATTTTCGAGTGATCTGCGTTCACCAAAACCTGTATTGATGATAGCTGATGGTGTTAACAGAATCAAAATATCTCAAGATTTATAGGTTAACGACTTTCTCCCTGACCGTGGCAATGGTTGGATCTAAATTGAACGGTAGTTCCAATCTCCAGCAGTATCTAAGCAGTATTTTTGCCGTTAACTGTTCTAGTGCCGTTTTTATCAAATCGTGGATTGTTTTCTGCAAAGCCCTTGAAAAAGTAAGGAATATAAGCTTGCACATATTGAGGATTCATTGGAATTGAAACAAGAAAACATAAAAAGGAAATTCCTCAGATGATTCCTTTTGGTCGATCTATAACACCAAACTTTATCTGGTCTAGGTGGATACTGTTAGATTTCTAGTTCACACGTTGCTGTTATCAGTTTGCGACTTGATGTTCCGAGTAGTGCATGTACAGACCAGAGTTTGTTCTTAAATATAGATCCTAAAATCTAGCAAAGTCAACATTTCGATCGGGGACTCTGGTTAGTTGATTGATAAGTTGAATCAAACCGTTACTGTTTGCAAAATCTTAAGCTTCCCACATTTCATCAAGAACCTTGGATGTTGTTTGTTGTTGAGTCCACTTTTGTTTCTGCTAGAACCAGAATATGAAGTTTTTTGACTACAGATGCTGGTGTACTGAATTTATATTGGTATTAAGATACCATATATACCAGAAATCTACCTTAAACACATTTTTGCCCTATGAACCCTCCAGACTAGCTTTCAACTGATTATTCCGTCCAAAAGCTAATTTAACTCCGGAAAATTTTGATCTAGAATATGCAATGAGGCTTTTTTTTTACCTTTCGGGTCATAAAGCAATTTCAGATGCCACATTTTTCCATAGCATGTAGCTGTAGCCAACAAAAACTCATAGCTGCTTATTTCTTTAGTAAGTTTTAGGATCATCTGTGTTGTCTCTAACTTCATCTGGTACGAACTACCTTCACGTTTATTTTTCCATGTAAAATTTCCCACTGAAATTACGTAAAATCTTGCCTGGCAAGGAAATATTTTCGGAAAGAATTAATATTATTTTTAAATCCGAATTTAATCCGTACATTTCACCGTTTTCAACTCGTAAATTGGACATAAAAATTGCAAACGAAATGACTACATTTTTATTTATTATCAATTTATGAATTTCAAGAACAGTATCATTTTGAACATACAAAAAAACCGGACAGAAAAAATATTATACGGCCTTAATCTCTGAATATAAAAACGTAAATCCAACTGGTCGTTTTGGAAACTTCGTTTAAAAAAAGGATTATTCTGTTTATTTTTTTCTACCCTTCGGCGGTAATATTCAATACAGGTTTTAATAACTTAACAAAGGGCAGTATTTGATGAAAATATCTGTGGACAGTTCCATTACATACATAGATATCATTTGAAAAATGTATTCTCCAAGTTTATACAACGTAATCTGCTAGAATTGAAGATTCATTAGTACGGTTTTTGATATTATTAACGACAAAAAGTATTATCAAGCAATTTGGTATGAAATACTGAAACTAACACGTATATGCGTCAATCGATGCTGTATCCCAATTTTTGGTACTTACATGTGGATTATTATGGTCAATTTTTGTACCAAAGAGTAATTAAACCTACTTGCAAATCCAAAACTTTGTACTAAAATATTTTTGAGCTTTTATTGGTCTTTTATAACCATATGCCGTGAAGAATATAGCTAAACGTAATGTTATCATTAACAACTCGTCCACGAAACGGACCGTGAAGTCGGTCCTGTTCGGTTATAACGGAAGTCTAAAATTTGGCCTAATCGGGATTCGATTTATGTTTGTTTTTATTTATGGTTAGGCAAGTTATTTATTTTAAATGTTATAGAATGTTGTATAAATGTATTTACTAATATAACTCGTGGTAATCGATGTTTAACACTTTTAAAATTTGTCATATTCAAATATAAAAGTTTTATTTTCAGATTTCGTTGACATCCTGGGTTTGAAATTTATGTATTTAAACTAAAAAAAATGTACTTCTTTACAGGCAATTACTCAGATTTTCCATACATACAATATTTAACACGTAAGTAGATCAAATTTTTTATCCACATAATATGTATACGAGGGTTGTACGAAATATTTCCGGTCTAACAAAATGATTTATTTTCCCCATAATCAGAGAGATCGTCACAACGACGCACTTGTGCATTTAAAAAAAATTAGGATGCAAAAATCGTTGAAATTTTAGTTAAAATCTACATGAATATACAGGGTGTTTCCAAATTGATGCGCGAATGATCGCTCGTATGAAATTTTGGGTCTTTGCTATAACAAAATTTCCTCAGCTTATTCCTTAGAAAGTGGTGACTTGAATTTATTTTTTTCAATAATCCTGTTACATTATACGGGGGTGTGTTTAACATCTCTCACTTTTTTTCAAAATAAAATATAATTATAACAAATATTTGTTTTTTATTTTTGAATAATGATAATAAATTGAGAAGAAAACAGTAAATATATCAAATGGAATACAGATTATATTCAATGCTTAATAGTAAGGGTGCTAATTACTCCCGTAGTTAGTCCTTTGCGATTGTACGAAAATTACAGAGCTTCAAGTTTATAGTTTTACTGAAATTTTTATGAAACATGATAAAAATTTCGTTATAAGACCCATTTTAACTTTATACTAACAATTACATCCTGAATTTTGTCGCATAAATTTAAAAGCACCCTGTATTTATCAACTTATATACGATTTTGGTTGGAAACTTTTCAGACAATTCTTATATTAGGCAAAGTCAAGCTAAAAGTAATACTTTGATTATGCACATACATCTTATAGAGATGACTATCAATTTTTATTTATTTTTTCTCTAATCCTCTAGCTGTATAAATCTATTGAGGAGTTGATTATTCGCCTCTGATTCCGAGCTTTTATCAGTTCAGTTGCAATTGTTATTTTCCCAAAATTGGTTATAATTTCTCGTATCGATCGATCTTTTTAACCATCTTGATTCAAACTATCATTGTGGCTTATAGAAAAATTGGCCTAAACCAAATTTCCACGGGAATTGAGCGGATTCTTTTCTTGAATAAAGCTAGTTTCGATTCCTCGCAATTTCACCTTTATCTGATTCAGTTCTAAGATGAGAGTTGTTGATTCACTTCTTTTCTGGTCTATTTTCTACGATCTGATTCCTAAGCAAACATTATCGATCTCGTCCCAGACGAACTTATCATTTCGTGAACGTTAGTTAGAATATTAGCTCTAAAATAACCACATAGTGAGATGCTTTCTCTTTTCTCGTTCTTTCTATAAGAATCAGTGACAGTCTCTTCGTCAGACCTCTCAATAGATCTGAGCTAGAGCGAATCATATTCAGCATCCACAACAAGACATCCTGCGGCATCGATGAATTATCAGCTAAGTTATTTTTGGGTTTAAGCACTAAGAATTATCGTGGGACTAATGAAAATCCGTCTATTAGCATTTTAAATCATAAAATCCTGACAGCTCAACAATTTGGTTTCCTACCTAATAAACGCATTAATTATGTTTTATGTTCTCAACGAAAAATATACTTCACGTAACAATAAATTTTATTTAGCTTCGGTTTTTTGTGATTTCTCTAAAGCCTTCGATTGTGTTGATCATGAAATTCTGATTAACAAACTAGAAGATTATGGCAATCGAAGTATTCAATTAAAAAGGTTTGTATCTTAGCTTGAATTTCGAAATCAATTGGTACGAGTTAATGGTAAAGTTTCAAGTAAATTTCCAGTCGGTAATGGTGTGCTTCAGGGTTCAGTTTTGGGTCCAGTTGTTCTACATTCGACCATAATCTCATAACTATTAAGTCCTGGTGTGACACAAACGGTTTCTGTTTGAGAAAACTCTCAAATTTTATCTGCACATATAGAATTGCCTTTTTGGAGGTCTTGTATTTTGCACCTCTTCGATTCTATCTTCAAATTACAAAAGTTGAATTGCGAATTCTATTTTATAAAACACCAAATTCTAGCTCTAGCTCTAACTGAGAGACCCACGCATACCTCCCCTTCTAGAAGAAGGAAGTTGGACATTTACTTGTCTGTACCTATTATTGATCTGGTGAAAAATCCCATTATCTTCAGCAAAAAAACGGCAAAAACTTTTGATAAGTTTCGAGGTTTGACAAAGGCATTTCTGGTTAGAAAAATCTTATTATTCTGTGAGTGAATTCTAGAATTTACCATAGACTCTAGAACTAGCATAATTAAATTTGTAAGATATTATACAGGGTCTTTCGAAACGTTCACATGCGAGTTATACCAGTACAAGCGACAAAAATTGATTAAAAATCACCAAACAATCACAAGTCTATAACGCATCGTAAATTAAGAATAAGGTTTAGCCAATCAAAGCTTGTGGAACGTTTAAGTTCCTCCCTTTTGGCAAGAGGGAATGGAAAGTAAATCTGAAAATATCGAACACGTGTTTAATGATTTCCCAAAGTTACAGCCAAATCGGTAACCCGAAGATGTGGCACTTTCCTTGTCAGTAGGCCAGGACGGGTAATTTTTGCTGTTGAATTGATATTTTTTGTAACACGTGGACGCAAAACTCTTCCTTTTCCATTCCCTCTTGGCTTTGATTGGCCAAACCTTATTGCTAATTTGCGATGTGTTATAGACATGTGATTGTTTGGTGATTTTTAATCGATTTTTTTTCGCTTAATTCAGTGATAAAACTCATTTTAAAAGACCTTGCCATTGGTATGTTATCTTTGTTCTCTAATTAAAGAAAAATTTCACCTTTCTAGTAGTATCCGGAGCCGAAAGTTTATAGAAAAGTTTTTGCTTCATATTCCTAAGATCAAAAATTGGTTTATATCATCTTGTTATAGATATATTAGTGTTTAAAGAACAGATTAACTTGGAGGTATTTTTATCAACAACCAATATTACATAGTTGAATTATTTCCCTTTATTTCCAAAAGATAAAATAAATTTAATCACAATACAACCCGATAGAATAACAGTTTTACCGAGGTCGTAAATAAAATAAATAAAATAGATCAATATGTTGGCATAGGTTTATTGTAAATTGAATCAAAATAGATTCCAAATTCTAGTTATTGATTCGTGTCAGTTTACAGCATCGGACTGAGACAACACGCAAAGAAAATAACACGAATTTTTAAATCTGTACACCTAGTAACTGAAAAAATAATCATTTCGAAATAGACAGAATATTTATCTATTTTTTTGTACCATACCATGATTGTTAAATAAAATAAATGACCAAAGCCAAACATTAACAAGCGTTCCAATATTTTTTTTTAACAAATTGTCACTTTTTCTTTAAAATTTTTTAAGTAGCTCAGAGTTATTATCAATTATTCTCGTGAATTCACCTTTGGAAGTAAGTTAACAGCTGAATCGTATAAAAAGTATCAATTCTCCCGACTTATTTTGGTATATACACCTAAAAACTATAAAAAGGCTGCAACAATTTCAATTAAGAAATGCATGAATGCAGATGTACCTGGGTGTTGGTAACTTGGATAAATATTGGGTATCACACATCTGCCGATGAAAAACCACGCTGAGGTGTCTTCTGTAACAAAAACAATCCCTAATTCTGAAGAACTTCCTGTGCCTTCTCCATTCTATGGTGTTGTACTTCAAGCAGGTCTGAAAACGAGAAAGTTGAAACAGAATTCACAGATCCTGTCAGTCCTCAAGTACCGCATCTGATTAACCAATTGGAGCTTGATGATCTCATATGAAACTTGAATTTGCCCAAAGGAAAAGCTGAAGTGTTAAATCGAATACTCAAACAGTTGAATCTAGTAGCTAACCACGAAAAGATTTAATGATTTATTCTGAAAAAGCAACGAATTAACATTTTGGGCGAAATTCAACATTTTGTTGTTAGGGAAGATATAGAACGAACAAAATAAAAAAACTTGTCACTAATAGCGGGATTGATGATTGCTTGAAGTCTTAGCTTCTTGGTGCTAGGGTGTGTCTGCGGATCAGTCGTTCCAACTCGTCCCAGACATATTCTATGCGATTCATGTCTGGACTGCGGGCTGGCCAGTCAAACCTCTTAATTTCTACCTCATCCAGATACTTCCTGACAATCCTAGCTATATGTGGTCTCACATTATCTTGCATAAAAATGGCCCGTTTCCCCATAGTCATTACGAAAGGTATAGCAGGTCCATAATGTACCTGTGAGAGGCTAGGGAGCCGATTTCTATGAATACCAACTCTGTATGAGCTTGTGCAGTGATTCCCGCCCAAACCATAACTGACCCACCGCCAAATGGAAGACGCTCGTCAATGCAAACTTCAGCATATCTTTCACCAGGTCTTCTCCACACTCGTCGACGTCCATCCGACCCAGTGCGACTCATCTTAGAACAATACCCAGATCCAGTCATCATCACTCCAACGAATGTGATCTCTGGTAAATGTTAATCTTGCAGTCCGATGCTGGCGTTGCAACGGGAGACTTGTAGCCATTATTCTAAATGACAAACCAGCAGCATGAAGTCTTTTTCTAACGGTCCATTCACTAACGTTGACATTTCTCAATTCTTCCAACTGATTTCGCAGTGAAACCGCAGTGGATGACCTATTCCGCAAACTTGTGGACACCAAAAAACGGTCATCCAGTTGAGTGGTAACTCTTTTTCGCCCAGACCCTGGTCTTCTAGTGATCAGGCCAGTCTCCAGAAAGCGCTGGTACATCCTTTGCACACCATAAAGACTAGCACCAACAATTCTTGCAGTTTCACGTTGCCCCCGACCATCTTGTAACAGCGCAACAATTCTTGCCACAACAATCGGATCTAAAGGCATTATGGGCCTGTTAAACAGGCAAGAGAAATGTTAATGTTCAATTAGTGTAAAGGCACATTTTGGCCACATAATCGCAGCTAATGACAGCTGTCAAGTGTGGGAAAAAATTTGCTTTAACGCCTACTAATCCTTATCAATATTGACGCTAAAATTATTCGTAATTTCTGAAGTGATCTCAATTTTTTGCTTGCCAGTGTATTATCAAATTTTTGAAACAACAACAAGCTCCTTCGCGTGAGGCTGAAACTATGGAAGGTTGATCTTCTGAATATTCTGACCTCATCAAAGGAATGCTCAATGTTTATAATTATACGTAAATTGGAATATGATATGTCTTTGAAAATACACTGTTGACATTCCCACCTAAATTTTTCCGGAAAACATGGACGCTTTAAGTGACAAGCATGGAAAACGCTTTTATCAAGATATCCCCACAATTGAAAAGCGCTACCCAGGGGAATTGGAACCAGCAATGCTTGCAGACTTCAACTACAAATCACATAATCTTATGCAAGCCACAAATAAGCACCGTCTGAAACAGAAATAGCCAAAAAGTTCTATTGTGAATTTACGTTATACGAATTTTTAGTGAACTAACTTCTTGATGGTCCTTTTTTAGCTTTCAACAATAAACTTTTAGGTTCGATTTTCCCCAATACAGTTTTTGGTGAAATGACCTGATAAAAACTGTCCCTGTACTTATGACGCCCAAATTCTCTGGAAAAAAAATCCAGATGTGATTCTAAGAATTGAATCTTGCGACCCAATTTTTAATTATTCCTTTCATAACTAATTTGGTATGAATCTAGTTCATCAAAGTTCCACAGATTCCTTTTATTTTAACAGCATGGTCCAAAGGTACCGGAAGTAATGAAAATTCTTCCTAGTTCTTCCAATATCAATTGCAGAAAACAATTTATACGAAGAACAATCGATATTTTATAAATACGCGCGGCATTCATACCAAATCAAGAAATGAAAAATGTTTACTCTCCATATAAAATTCTAATAAACCGTCAGTCCACGTGGACTCATCATCTGCATTGTTTACCAATGAAAACATCGAAAAGTAAACACGAATGCATTTCTATTGGCCGAAGCAGTCGGTAGGCGTATATACACAATTACTTTGAAATATTCCTGCGATAAGCAGTGGCGTGGCTTGGTGAGATTTATTTATTTATTCATAAATTTCTTTAAATAAGTAGAAATGAGGCGTTCTTAAGGCCATGGGTGAATGAAGTCAAAGAAATTCCACAGTGTAGTGAGAATAGAGACAGGTATGAATTTAATAATAAAGATTTAGGTACTCAAACACATAAAATTATTTCAAATATATTCGAATGCTTAAGAAAGGAAAATATTCAGCAATCTGTTAATGCAATCATAATAAAAATCGATGAATCAACTGGAGTAAATAAATTTTTCATTTATCGAGTACTTACGAAAGGGATTACTATGAATCATTGATAGAACAAGAAAAACTGAAATCAGTTGTCAAATCTACTCAAGGTTTTGTACGTCGGACAATTTATAGTTTTTATAACGAGGAGGAATAAACGTCAAGAATATTTCGATGGCGGCAAGATTATTTGCGTCATATAAAAAACTACCAAAGTTCTATTAGACGAACGGGGTACAAAAAAGACCCAGTCACGTCTGGTACCCCGTTTAAACCAAACTTCCTTACAGGCAGGTACATTTTAATCGTCTATTCACGTTTTATAATTTAATATTCAGGTGTAGCAAGTTACGGTTAATAAATTAATAAAATGAGGTATCTACGCCTATGTTAGATCAAACAAAATTGTCCGGTTTCGAACCAGTTTTTATAATCTGCAATTGATATTGGAAAAACTATCTAGAAGCTTGAGTATTTCTGAAGGGATTGCGTCTCCATTATTCTATTTATACACAATAAGTCTCCATCCCTCAAGTATAATATATGACTTGAAGATTTCATCACAGTTTAGAAAATGACTATGTTTTTAATAAATTCAAGTAGCGAATTGAGTGGTTTAGGTCTTAGTCTTCGAATTCAATTTTCGAATGAACAATATTTTATCGATAAACATACTCAATCCGTCTCTGGTGGAAAAAGCTTAATAAATTGAGCAAAACAAATGATTTAAAACTATTACACGATATCAAATGAATGTTTTGAATGCAACACTAAAACATAAACGAGACTGATACTGAAAATCGCTAGTTTCGACACTGTGATAACGGTTTTATATCATAAAAGTATTTTTGTTTATTTAAACGAGAAATCTCGCCCTAATCATCATTTTTTTGTTTTGTTTTTCACATATTGTTGTAAATGAAAAAAGGTATACCACTTTTGCGAATTTGTTTTTAAACATGTACACAATATACATCTCTAATCATCAAGCAGGATTTCAAATACATGCTTTAGTTTTTATTTCACTAACTGGTCTGTTTTTTTTCCTCAACTACATCATATTATTTAGTAAGCTTAACTGTTTCAACTTCCTCCTGGTTGTGGTGTCCTGGTGAGTCGATGAAGTTTGTTTCCTTTCAATTCTTGTCAACGTAGTAGTTAGTCAATGAATGATAATTGGGATGTCCCAGTGCCATTCTCTAGGATTAAATTTCTGCTGTTTTTCCTTCGGATACAACATTGAAATTTTTGTTTTCGGATTCAGTAGCGTTGTAGCTTTTTTGGTGTCAAAGACTGTGATGTTTAGGATGTGCTTCTTGAATTTCAATGGTAAATACTCACCCAATCAGTTTTGCTTCAACTACTTCTTCAGGTTTAATACTTTGTCGTAATTGATGTAGATTCCGGAATCATGCTCTATCCCACGTTTGATCATTTCATTTATTATTTTTCTGATGATTGTCTCAATCTCATTGGCTCACCTAGACGTTAAATTCATTGTCTTTCCTTTGTTATTTCCTGGTAAACATGAGCTAAGACATATTTCCAGGGAAATCGGGACCTGAAAACTAATTTAAAAACTTCTCTATTATGGCAACGCGATATGCTATGAGGAGGATCCACATATAGTCGAAACAAATGCTTTTATTCATTCACAAAAATATTCACAAAATTTCACAGTTTTTCAAAGTAATTCGAAACATTTTTCCACCTACGTGGAAGCTTTTGGATATCGGGGTGTCCTTGAGTAACTTGGGACAGCTATATGCACCTATTCTTGTTAAATTTTTGACCTCCAAGATCTTCTTTAAGATGTTTGAATATGCAGTGGTCGTAGGATTATAAATCCAGACAGTAGGGGGTATTTTTTGGTATATTTGATTCTTTAATTCAATAAATACCAAATCGTGAAGGTGAACGTCAAAATCGGAGATCTGTTGTTCAGTAAAATGTTGAACTGATTGGTTGTCTTCAATCGGATGACTCCAAATTATCTGATTTCATTAAAACGTTTATTTCTTATGGACAAATACCCTGGATATTTGATTTTGTTCAGCATAATTAATTGAAGGACATCGTAGTCTTCGGGAAGTGGCATTAGAAACGCGAAATATTCCAATCTTTGGATCCTAATTTATTGTTTTAGTTACTTCGGGTTATTTAAGCGAACGACGGTAAACTTTGCCATTACAGGTCCCATCAACCAAACTTGAGCGGAACAAACACCTGTTAGGAGCTTGAGATTCTCTAGTGAGTTACCAACTCACTCTGTTAAGTATAGTTGAAGAGAAAATATGTTGTATATTGGTTACAATATGGGGCTTACGTAAGTGATACATTCTCATTCAAAAGAACGTCTCTTCCTTTATAATCGTCTTGTTCGTACAAGGTTTGATGAAAAAACACGGTGAATTATTTTAATCAACCTCCTCCAGGTGGATATATCGTCTAGATTCGATAATTCCATTATAAATGGTTTAAATATTAAAAATAAAAGAACGTCATTTTAAATTCAATGAATAGCATGAATACCAAAGGTCAAATGCATTTCGTGTACTTTTGACAAGAGTTAATTACCAAAAACTGTCATATCTACGTCATGTCGAAACAGCTATAGCCTTATAGGGCCGCAGGGCGTAGGTATGAAACAAATTACCTGGTTGAGGAACATTCTGGAATGGTTGGGCATATATAGCAACTAACAATTGTTTAGAACGGCTGAAAACAGGGATCTACGTCAAAATGGCGGACGTGGGTTGAACAATCCATTTTTTAGACGACGCCATCTGAAAGTTGTTCGTTCTGTATTCATTTACATACTGAAAGTTGCGTTTTGAGTGTTCCATGTAGTGACGTTGACAGTTCCGTACTGCAAAACACTTTCGGGACGCTCTGGAGTAGAAAACTTTAACAGTTGACAGTTGACAGTTTCACTTCGATGATTTTGCATAGCTTTAAATTTTTAATTTTCTGAAATTATTTGTTTAATTTGAAGTTTTGTCCAAATTAATGAATAATACTGATGATGAAAAAGAAAAAAATAATATTGACATTACAAATATCATTAAGTACATTACATTGTTCAAATTGAAAGAGTTTTGGATCTTATGCGTCGTCTAAAAAATGTTGTGTATACCGCGGCATACAAATAACTCTTCTCGTGTACCCTTGTTAGCTTTTCTTGTTTTTTTCGGTAATGACAATTGTTTTGATTTCGTTTTATGGTGTTAAGTGGACACCATAGATACTGTTTACATTTTCAGTGAAACTAATACAGCAGATGCTGTTAAATTTTTCGCAGTTTTTTTAGTCAGTCTGCAAGTAATCTTTCAAGGACGCCACGTCTTTGGGAGCAAATTCTTCTTCTTTTCACAAGAAAAACCTTGAGTAAAATGCATTTGTTTACCCCACGGCAGCTATTTTGAAATAAACATCAGCTGATTTTGACAATTCGTTAGATGGCTCTGTAATAGTTTTATCATTGAAGCTTTATATACAAAGAACTTATTTGAAATATGCACATATATACAGGGTGATTGATTAGTGTGATAAAGTTCACTGCTTCCTTGGTTGTTTGAAATATCAATTTAAAAGTTTATCCTCAGTATACACTTTTTAAAATTATTAACAATATCACAATCGTGAGATATTTTGATTTTTATGAGTAATTATATATTATTATAATTGATTAATTAATTAATATTGATTTTAAATGCTTCTAGTTGAGAAAAATTTGTCGTGTTTACATTCCTAGTTCTCCCCTGATTTTCTATGAAACTTTAAATTTTCCTATTTTGCAATAACAAATTTATTGGCCATGAAAACTCTACAGACGTCACCGATAAATCTCTATTTTAATCTTCTTTTCTTTGGAACTCTTCAAAATTGTAACAAATTCTAGCGGGGGAACATATATAGGGCTGATTAATGTTTGTAAAGTTGCGTCAATCGCATACCCTGGACCCGTTAATGTGTCTCAAGGCACCAATAATCGAGAAAAGGACAATTGGTCATCCTCGAACGACTAAACTTATACGAGCGTCCATAGTTCTATTTCAGTAACCAGCGAAATCGTTAACAATAACTAAAAATCAATGAAAATTTGAAGAATCTATTCTTAAAAAATGATAAAACCCGATCAACAATAAATCCAATTTCACTTCATAAATTGTCTCGTGACGAAGAAGTTAAATAGAAGTAGGAAAACTTTCCAGATATACACACACAACGTTTTTCATTGTTGGGGGTCTCTCCAAAATAATGAAATGCTCAACAATTGAAGTGAACCGCAACAAAGTTTGTCCTAAAAATATTCCTTTATAACTTTGATAATCTCCGGTGTTCTGAAGTTGGGTGGAAATTCTCGTTTTCATGAAAAATAGTGAACTATAAACAGTGAAATTCGAAACTTCGGTAATAATATGACGGTAAGGGAATAAAATTGTTTTATTGTACCTCTCGAAGTACTGTAAAATGTGAATATATTAATATTTTACGATGCTTAAACTCCTTTCGAAAAAAATTATATGAGACAATACAACATAATGAAAATGAGGCATGTCCACTCTAAACAAACTACAGATATAGACATTTTCAAAGTGTTTTTTCCCACATCGTAATTTTGGAACTTGGAAAACCCTCTCATTTTAAAAAAAAAAAACTATAATCACCTTTTGGTGTTATCACTTTTCAACCAGAGACCAATTTTCTACACTAGTAATACTTTTGACATTAAAATCGATGAAGATTATACCAATATCAATACCAATTGGATAAGAAGAAGCTATAGTAGAAACGACAGAGGTCTCTAATCACGTGACTCAATCTACCAATTATATTTTCAACGTACTATCTTCTTTTATCAATAGAAATCCGGCATCATAACCAAAATCGACTGTCTTCTACGCAATACTAACTACAAGACATACGTAATACGTGGATAGTCCCAGAAGTACCTAGCCTGACAAAGAGATGGCGGTAGTTACTTGAAAAGTACCACTCTATCAGAAAGTACACAATCTATACATCATATGGTTGAAATTTGAAGACTCCACGTTGTCTAGTATTTGTTTGGATGCTATGGAAAAAATTTGTCATCGTTACACAATACTTTTATTTGAAAGGCGTCAGCCCAAGCGACATAAAAGCTGGACTAGATTTTACTCTTGGTGAAACTGTTCTTTCATTATTAACAGTAAAATATTGGGTGGCAGAGCTTAGGCTTAGGCCGTACGATCTGCGTCGCATCCCCAAATGAGGTGACGGCTCCAGAAATGTTAAAGAAAATTCAGAAAGCGGTACTGGATGATCACCGACTGAAAGTGCGCGAGCTAAAACATAGTAAGCATTTCAAAAAGTGTGGTACATCGTATCGAAAATTTGGAGAAAGCTGCGGGTAAGTTGGGTGCCACGTTTGTTCACAATGTAACAAAAACACCATAGTCAAGATCGAGTATTTGGCAATTTTTCACAAAACTAAAGTCAAAAATCAACCCACCAACCATAGATGGAATGTGGGAAATCAAAACAATGGACTGAAACGGCTCCAAAGAAGGCAAAGTTTGTTACATCTATAGGCAAGGTCATGGTGTCGATTTTTTGGGATGCGCGTTGGATAATTTCCATTGACTGGGGAAAAAAAGGAAAAAACTATCAAGTGAGTATTATTCGAACTGATTGCAACTTTTGAGGGAAGTAATCAAGAAAAAATGGCCGCATTTGGTAGGTAGTATCAAGACATTGCACCAGCTCACACATCCGTTATTGCAATGACCAAAATTGAAGTTTGAATAGCTACCCCATTCGCCAGATGTAGCTCCCTTCGATTATTTTCTATTCCCCGACATGAAAAAACGGTTCAGTGGTCAACTATTTTCCAAAATAAAAAGATGATGTCGCTAGTTAATGACTATTTTGAGGATTTTTGTATTTTCTGTGTTTGGCCTGGTACTTCTGGAACCGTCCGCGTAGTTTCTTAAAATAAAAACGATTCAATCATTAAAACATTTATAACTGACCGTACTAAAAGTTAAGTTTGACGTGAGCTTTGTTCACTGTATTGTTTTAACGATTTGTTACATTGAACGTGTATTCATTTTTAAAATCAGTCCTTTTTAGAGGTATATCAACTTTTTTTTATACAATTTTTAGATGTAGAATTTTCAAAATTGCGTCAAACAAGTGTCTGATTATACTTGTACCAGTATATAAACCAATAGTTTTTATCAGAAAATGGTTGAAAATAAGATCAATGTTTGAGCACAGAAGTCTTTATAAATTTGATTTGGAGACAAAAAAAAACAAAGGCGGACCTTTACAACCTCTTCCATCGATTCATTCAGGAAATGGTAACTGCGTTGAAAATATTTGTTTCCATAAAAAAAAAGGATTTATAGAAAATACTAGTTGAGGTTTCCTCCAAACCATCATCATTAGATTACCATGGTGATTGCGCCACAGTTAATTAATAAGAATCAACCTTCTACTTCGTCAAAAAAAAATAGAATGATCACTTGTTCATAAACCAACAATGTTGGGTTCAAAAAACCTCTTTTGTCTTTAAGAAAGGTGTACCTTCTGGAGAGAATCCCAGCCACCTCTCCTTCATGCGTTCTTTCATTAATTTTTTTCATTAATTTTTCAGTCCGTACTTATTGAAGCAACTTTTTATCTAGTTTCGAAATAATTTAAGAAGAATTGTGTCGAATCCCGTCGACGGTGACTTAAAACCAAAAAATTGTTCAATAAATTCTTAATAATATTGTTTCGAACTTAAAATCGAAAGAAATGTTTGATCCCAACTTGGAAGTTATCGAATTCCCTATAATATTTTTGCTATCCTCTCTAAATCTCTTCAAATTTATTTTCTTTCTGGATAAGTGTTTAGATAACGGATTTCCATTCGGAGAATAAAATTACACTAAAAACCAAGCGAAAAATGATATTATTGTAATTTATCTTGCGCCCTCAAAACGTTTAAATATCCCGAAGAAGATTCAAATTTCCTTGCAAAGCCTATAAGCACCTTCTTTTATTTTAAAATAAAATTTCCTCGAACGCTAGTATTTTTTACAAATTAGCAAAATATGTGACTAGAAAATGAGTTTACTCACTAGGAAGAAAACGAATTTCTAAGCGGCCGATGTATCGGGACGATTTCCCGATTTGTCATCGAGCATCAATAAGTCATCAAAATGTTTCTTCTTTTATAACTCGAGTTCTAATTAAGGTAAATTGTTCTTTTTAGTTCAAGACGACTAAGTAAATCAAACCCTTTCATTTGAGATATAATATGAGGGAATTGGTTAAGAATTAGCGCGAAAATACAACTTTACATTCTGAGAAACTTGACGAAGTACCATTCGGCGGGAAAATAATTATCTTAGGAGACTTCTGGCAAGTGCTGCGAGTTGTAAATCATGCATTTAGAGCTACTACAGTAAAAACATTGATTTCAAACATTTTCAAAGCTTCCAAACTCGCAAAAAACATGAAGACTAGCGCAGATGATTGAACTTCCTGCTGGAAATTCGCAATGGTCAAAATTCTCCTAATGATGATGATTATTTAGTGGACTTACCTTCTTATGGTGAATATTTATCATTGCCTCTTCTTCATACCATTCGAGATGTGCAATTCTGGCACCAAACACTAATTTGAATACATCAATAACAGAAGATGGAAGCGAATCCACTAATGAATTTTGGACAGCCTTCAGATGACTGGTTTACCGTGATTCTTTTGAGGAATTTAAATTCAATGGAAGGATTATCGAATGGCACGAGATTAATTGTCAGAGTAGTTTGGTAAGAGACTGATACAAATGTTCCATGTTGATTAAAGCGAATATTTCCTATTAAATTGGTATTCTGCGTTACCATAACGAAGGCGTAAAGACAAATCATTGACCGAGTTGGTGTAAACTTACCTGAACCAGTCTTCATGGTCAGTTGTATGTAGGATAAATCATTCAGCAATGTCATTGTACAGATTAAACCTATGGGTCGACGCACAGTCACAGTTCGGTACCATTTTTATAATAATAATCGTCAAGCTTCTCAAAACAGCCATTAATTGCAGATATATTTTATTTTTGAAAAATTTTGGCCATTGCAATGACGGATGTGTGAGCTGGTGTATTGTATTGATGAAACAACACTTTGTTTAGTCAAATGCGATGGTTTTTGATTGATTTTTTCGCTCAAATGCTACAATAAATTCGCACAAAACTCGCCATTGATAGTTTTCCTTTTTTCAAGATGGAAATTATCCAAAAAATCGACACCATGACTTTACCTGCAGATGGAACGGACTTTGCCTTCAGTTCATTGTTTTGATTATTCTTTAGTATCGAATGTAAAGTGATGGATCCACGTTTCATCCATGGTTATAAAATAGCTCAAAAATTTACTTCATTTCTGTAAAATATTTATATTAAACAACGTGGTGTCTTCAAACTTGAAACATATATTGTATAGATTGTGTACTTTCTAGTACAGTTGTATTTTCAAAGCAACTACTGCGATCTTTAGGAAAATTCAATAACAATGAAATTTTAATTATTTGTTTTACTGAAAAAATTTTATGAATGAAATATATCTTAGTATTACAAGACCAGAAATTCCCTTTATCTAGAGATCTTTTGTTAAAAATTTTCCCATTAAAATAAACGTCCACTATAAACTTTATGCAGCTGCTTTGTTCATTTTTCCTTGATTAGGGGTTTTAATTATGTAGAAATTTCCTTAATGAGAAGTAATGAGAGAATACCAACATGGTTTCTCGATGCTTCTGAAACTTAAGTGCAGTGTAAATCTTATATTTCAGTATCAACTGTTTCTTACATTTTTCTAGTTAGATTTAGGAGTGCTTTTAAACTCCCAACATTCAGCAGAAGAAAGTAATCTAACTTTCTCTAGAAAATATTTCCCTTTGTTCTTATAAAACAACGCAATAATTATATAAGAATCTACAAATAATATTTCACAAGAAGTAATATTGGGTTATAAACGAAAATTTTGAAGGGCAGTTTGTTTTATCTAGATAACTCAATTATTATTATAAAACACTGTTTAAATGTACTAAAATGTAAATAACTATGAATATATATGAAATACAAGAATGGTTCTAGTACCTGGTCTGGCCAAGACACAGCGATAGCTGCTTAAGAAGTCCATACGACCTACAAAGACCAGCATCGTGGTCGACCAAATAAGGAGATAGCTCCAGAAGAAAATCCACAAATCTGTACTACATAATCGTTGACTGGAAGTGCGCGAGCTAGCAGACATTTCAAAAAGTACGGTACATCGCATATTAACCAAAAATTTGAACATGGGAAAACTGTGCGCAAGATATGTGTCGAATTTGTTCACAATGGAACAAAAACAGCGTCGTGAGGATGTTACCATCGAGTGTTTGTTTCACAGAAATATTTTTGCGACTTTCAAAACCATAGATGGACTGAAAAGTGAGAACCGGGTTCAAAGAAGGCAAAAACCTTTCCATCTGCAGACATAATTTCTATTGACTATCTCGAAAAGGAAAAACTAACTTATCGTAACGTTTGAGCGAAGAAATCAGGCAAAACGGTTTAGAAGAAAGTGTGACATCTGTTATTACAACGACCAAAATTAATGATTTAAAGTTTCAATTGTCACCCCATGCACCCCATCCGCAACATTCAGTCCCGTTAGATTATTTTCTGTTTCTAGACTTGAAAAAATGGTTCGAGAAGATGGTCAAAGATTTTCCAACAATGAAGAGGTGTTCTCGGGGCAGTTAATGGCTATATTGAGAAGCTTGACGATTCTTATTAAATAAAAGATATCGAACTAATAGAACATCGCTGGAAGAAGTGTATTTTTTTCCATATTAATATGTTTTCATTGTTGGATCTGGTACTTCTGGAACCATCCTCGTAGAAGCTCGAAATGTTCACCGCGAATGTCTTGAAGACTGTCTTTTAACTTTATTTAAATCAAAAGTTTCATTCTGGACACAATGCCTTTCACTTAGAAAGAAATCTAATAATGTAAGATCAGGTTATTATATCGATCCTGGCCTCTCTATCTACTAGGGAAATATCGTGTTCAGACCCTGCCGAAAATTACGTTGAGGGTTTCCTGGATCAAATTGCCCTTTTCTTCCAACAATTCCTGCTCAGCTATTAACTTTTTCGAAAGTATTGAGTGAGGATGAAGATGGCCAGAAAAGCAGCAGTTGATAGAAGTTTCGCCATAAGTTATTTATCGATACAATTTCCAGAAGTTTCAAGATTCAACCTGTAGTTTATTGTTACTGAACTATTGCGCCGAACGGGTGCAGGTTTGGAGTTTCTGACTGTCACAGTACTGATTGAGAACATTTTTTGAGATCCATTGTGCCACGTGATGGAACAAAGAAACGAAACGAAACGACAATCACAACAATGGATGAAAACAAATCATCCAACGAGACTCACAAAATTCAAACGTTCGTTTAACTTTCATGATATTATGGGACCAAAAAGGTGTGTTGCTTGTGGTGTTTATGTAGTGCAGAACAATAGAAGAGGCTCTGAAATACCTCTGATTCACGACAAAGTTCGTGTAACCCAACAACTCCTTCAGCAATTCTAAATGGACTTGTTTTCGATCACCACCATACAGTCCCAACCTAGCACCGAAGGATTTTTATCTTTGCTCTGAACTGAAGCCGTAGCTTAGAGGGCGGCGTTTCCAAACTGACGTGGAGCTCAAAGAAACTAATTTCCAATCATTGGCGGTAACATTTTATGAAGAACTCATTGCGTAATACACTAATCTGGATATAACTTTTTACTAACTAAATTACCAATATAAATCAGAAAATAATAATATTTATCTGGTATATCGAGTTCAAAAATTCCTAATATGAGTGTAGCATCAATTTAATCCTCTTTATTTAAATCAGTACGGTATTTACATTCTCTGTTAGGTATTATTAATATGCCGTTGTGCATATTTCATCACATAATTACAATTTCATACCTGTTTATTTTTATTTATGTGAATGGGGTTCGTGAATATCTAACAATAATTCAAACTCCGTCTTTAAAAAAATTGATATGTTTGTAACGGTGCTATGCAACACTTGGTATAGTTTAAGATATTTTCAAAATATTAACCTCAAATATATCGACTGTTTCGTTTACATTTTTTTTTTTTGAAATCTCTTGAAAAAACATTGTCTGGACCCCGTAGAATATACGAGGGTGAGTCAAATATGAAGAGGAATTTTCAAATGTCGGAATAAGATGATACACTGTCTGTTATGAAGACTTTTTGGTCTATTTATAACCATGAGCGAGAAATATCTAGCAGAATCTGTTCTGCAATGCATTTTTATCGTTTTTCATTTTGCGAAAGGACTGAAGAATTGCGAATTCGCGTAGGTACTAATGAGCAAATAATTTTGAGCAGAAATTCACATGCTGATTGGTTTGCACGCATCTACACAATTATTTATTTGGTGAATTGAAAGAGGCGACATACGATTCGGCGATATAGAGCAGAGATTCCCAAAGTGGTCGATATTGACCCCTTGTTATTGACTTACCTCGTCGAAAAAGGCTTCAGTGTGGTTACAAACAAAACAAAGGTCGTTTGAAAATCAACGAACGTGGCGATTTAAGGCTGCAACTCACCAATATTGAAACGAATTTAGCTAGATTTGTAGAAAGTCACCAGATTCATCCATCGCACTGAATTTTTCATTTTTTTTATCTGTTGTTGTCAAAAAATAATAATTATTAATTACACTTTATATTTACTAAGTTTTATTGTATTTATTGTGATAATTGTAAAGTAATTACGGGGGTCTGAGATATCAGCTCAGTTAGGAAAAGGGTTCTCTTGCCTAAAATAGTTTGGGAATCTCTGATATAGAGGATGTAGATTGCTTTGGGCGCAAAAGGTTACATTACAAGCCGAGAGGTTTTCACTGAGAAGGTATCCGAAAGCTTTCGGAGAGGTGGCAAAGTGTGAAGGCTATTTAGAAAAAGGAATCAGCTTCGAAACTTAATAATATGAAATTTCATGACAAATTTGAATCATATTTGAACCACCCTTGTAACATAATTGAATCGTTGTTTGCATTTAAGATTAAACACGTCTTATTCCATCATATCATGTCGCAATGTTTAAAAAAATTACAAATTACCGTGTATATTTGTAAACAATTCTTTAAATTAGTAATTCGAAGTACATAAATTTCTCACCCTGTATATTAAGTAAGTATATATAAACGATATAATACCTGTTTCTATCAATTCTTCAGTAATATCAACTATTTATATCCGCCTCTTTTTCACCATAATTTCTATTTCTTTAGATGAACTTTTATAATCAAATTTTCACTAACTTTTAATCAATCTATTGATTCAAAATTTCGCATACTTTTTAATTCCTGATGGCAATACATGAATCAATACCAAAATTGGTGAAATATCTAGTGATATGGCGTGAAATAATTAACTTAAATTTTATATGAAACGGAACGTTGATACGAACCGTGTAACTAGCGCCCTCTATGAGACTCAGACACAAAAACAAATCCATTGGATGTATCAGCTTCCAAAACATAATCGTATAAAATTTCAATGCAATGTTGCCAGTAGTTACGGCAAAATCGTTAGAAATGGGTTTTTTTCTTCAACGTCCCTTATCTTGGATACGGAGCAAACATTGAGTCAAATGTGTTTCAAAGTAAAATAGCTTGGATAACCTAATGGTTCGCAAACACGGCTTACAATACTATAGTTGCCAGAATCTCTTTAAGAATGTGAATAAAAAAGTCTTTTTATACAACACAAAAGACAATAATTGAATCACATTCAAAAATGGAATTTTTGGCGTAAATCTTGGTGCTATTGATCTTAAAGAATGATTCAAATTGTTTAGTAGATACTTTGGATTTCCAAAATATCTTTTTGAATTACTGGCGTCTAGGTTGAAGCAAGGAAAGTCGTGAGGGTGTACTCCCAACCAATTGATGATCAAATACCATCTTTTATCTGGAGACTTTGCTTGTACTTTTCAAAAAGGAGTCTTGAAGCGTTTTTTTTTACATAATGGCACTTGAAGGAAGACTATGCAAAATCTAGAGGATTTACTGTGTGTTTTACTACCAATTTGAACTTACGAAATAATTTTTTAAGGAATTGCACAAAGAAGGAAATTGTTTTAAATATTTATTTAGAATATTCTTCTTCAGAATAATCTGTAGTGCCACAGATTAAGAGTTTGTTGGATCAAGTTGTACAGGAAATAGTAAAGATCAAAAATATATTGGAATGTGATGAAAACGTTTGATTGATGTCAAAGTTAAAAAAGTGTATTATGATAATTATCTCAATAATCCGCCAATGACTAAAGTTAAAATTTATTGTGATACATAATAAACTAGTTGAATCAGAATAAATCATTCTTGAGTTATAAATATTCAAAAAATTGTAAAGAACTGAGATTATAGAGTTAATATAATAAGAGGGTACTCCAACACTAACAATTACACTGTCTGACGCGCGTTTCGATAACCTAGTTATCGTCTTCAGAGACGTTAAACTTACCTTCAGTACATAACCTAACTTGGTTATCGAAACGCGCGTCAGACAGTGTAATGGTGAGTGTAGCGATGGTGTAAACAGTGTGAATATCACCAACGGTTCCAGAAATTCCAACTTAGTTGTACAAATGAGGTGTAACTGCTGATAGAGAATGAAAGAACATCCGTATACCTCATTTTTTTTATTTCATTCGTGAAAGTTTGCATCATTGTAAAATAATTGTGGATAATATGTGAAAAATAATTGATAATGAAAGAAAATAGTGATAAGATGAAGTATGGACGTTTAGTGTAAATTTAAATTGATCAAATTAAAAAGATTTCTATTATATGTCGAATGATCTTCTTACAAATGAAACTAGTTTTTACCCGCGGCTTCGATCGCATCGAATCCATTAAATAAGTATCAGAAATCATTATAATAGAAAAGAACGAACTCTGTAGCTATATTAGAACCTGAGATATAGATCTTTGAACGTAGAAAAATTGCCAAAAACCTACAAAAATCCATAACTCCACGTTGAATCTCCGCGCCTAGCTCCTCTCCAACCCAACCGATTTGAGTGTTCAAAAACTCAAAAGGAAGAAGGTGTTTCAGTGAGTGTTATTAAGCCAAAAAGAACTCTGTAGCTATATTAGAACCTAAGATATATATCTTTGAATGTAGAAAAATTGCCAAAAACCTACAAAAATCCATAACTCCATATTGAATGTCCGCTCCTAGCTCCTCTCCAACCCAATCGATTTGAGTGTTCAAAAACTCAAAAGGAAGAAGGTGTTTCAGTGAGTGTTCTTAAGTCAAAACGAACTCTGTAGCTATATTAGAACCTGAGATATAGATCTTTGAATGTAGAAAAATTGCCAAAAACCTACAAAAATCCATAACTCCACGTTGAATCTCCGCGCCTAGCTCCTCTCCAACCCAACCGATTTGAGTGTTCAAAAACTCAAAAGGAAGAAGGTGTTTCAGTGAGTGTTCTTAAGCCAAAACGAACTCTGTAGCTATATTAGAACCTGAGATATAGATCTTTGAATGTAGAAAAATTGCCAAAAACCTACAAAAATCCATAACTCCACGTTGAATCTCCGCGCCTAGCTCCTCTCCAACCCAACCGATTTGAGTGTTCAAAAACTCAAAAGGAAGAAGGTGTTTCAGTGAGTGTTCTTAAGCCAAAACGAACTCTGTAGCTATATTAGAACCTAAGATATATATCTTTGAATGTAGAAAAATTGCCAAAAACCTACAAAAATCCATAACTCCATATTGAATGTCCGCTCCTAGCTCCTCTCCAACCCAATCGATTTGAGTGTTCAAAAACTCAAAAGGAAGAAGGTGTTTCAGTGAGTGTTCTTAAGCTAAAACGAACTCTGTAGCTATATTAGAACCTGAGATATAGATCTTTGAATGTAGAAAAATTGCCAAAAACCTACAAAAATCCATAACTCCACGTTGAATCTCCGCGCCTAGCTCCTCTCCAACCCAACCGATTTGAGTGTTCAAAAACTCAAAAGGAAGAAGGTGTTTCAGTGAGTGTTCTCAAGCCAAAACGAACTCTGTAGCTATATTAGAACCTAAGATATAGATCTTTGAACGTAGAAAAATTGCCAAAAACCTACAAAAATCCATAAATCCACATTGAATGTCCGCTCCTAGCTCCTCTCCAACCCAACCGATTTGAGTGTTCAAAAACTCAAAAGAAAGAAGGTGTTTCAGCGAGTGTTCTTAAGCCAAAACGAACTCTGTAGCTATATTAGAACCTGAGATATAGATCTTTGAATGTAGAAAAATTGCCAAAAACCTACAAAAATCCATAACTCCACGTTGAATCTCCGCTCCTAGCTCCTCTCCAACCCAATCGATTTGAGTGTTCAAAAACTCAAAAGGAAGAAGGTGTTTCAGTGAGTGTTCTTAAGTCAAAACGAACTCTGTAGCTATATTAGAACCTGAGATATAGATCTTTGAATGTAGAAAAATTGCCAAAAACCTACAAAAATCCATAACTCCACGTTGAATCTCCGCGCCTAGCTCCTCTCCAACCCAACCGATTTGAGTGTTCAAAAACTCAAAAGGAAGAAGGTGTTTCAGTGAGTGTTCTTAAGCCAAAACGAACTCTGTAGCTATATTAGAACCTGAGATATAGATCTTTGAATGTAGAAAAATTGCCAAAAACCTACAAAAATCCATAACTCCACGTTGAATCTCCGCGCCTAGCTCCTCTCCAACCCAACCGATTTGAGTGTTCAAAAACTCAAAAGGAAGAAGGTGTTTCAGTGAGTGTTCTTAAGCCAAAACGAACTCTGTAGCTATATTAGAACCTAAGATATATATCTTTGAATGTAGAAAAATTGCCAAAAACCTACAAAAATCCATAACTCCATATTGAATGTCCGCTCCTAGCTCCTCTCCAACCCAATCGATTTGAGTGTTCAAAAACTCAAAAGGAAGAAGGTGTTTCAGTGAGTGTTCTTAAGCTAAAACGAACTCTGTAGCTATATTAGAACCTGAGATATAGATCTTTGAATGTAGAAAAATTGCCAAAAACCTACAAAAATCCATAACTCCACGTTGAATCTCCGCGCCTAGCTCCTCTCCAACCCAACCGATTTGAGTGTTCAAAAACTCAAAAGGAAGAAGGTGTTTCAGTGAGTGTTCTCAAGCCAAAACGAACTCTGTAGCTATATTAGAACCTAAGATATAGATCTTTGAACGTAGAAAAATTGCCAAAAACCTACAAAAATCCATAAATCCACATTGAATGTCCGCTCCTAGCTCCTCTCCAACCCAACCGATTTGAGTGTTCAAAAACTCAAAAGAAAGAAGGTGTTTCAGCGAGTGTTCTTAAGCCAAAACGAACTCTGTAGCTATATTAGAACCTGAGATATAGATCTTTGAATGTAGAAAAATTGCCAAAAACCTACAAAAATCCATAACTCCACGTTGAATCTCCGCTCCTAGCTCCTCTCCAACCCAATCGATTTGAGTGTTCAAAAACTCAAAAGGAAGAAGGTGTTTCAGTGAGTGTTCTTAAGCTAAAACGAACTCTGTAGCTATATTAGAACCTAAGATATAGATCTTTGAACGTAGAAAAATTGCCAAAAACCTACAAAAATCCATAACTCCATATTGAATGTCCGCTCCTAGCTCCTCTCCAACCCAATCGATTTGAGTGTTCAAAAACTCAAAAGGAAGAAGGTGTTTCAGTGAGTGTTCTTAAGCTAAAACGAACTCTGTAGCTATATTAGAACCTAAGATATAGATCTTTGAACGTAGAAAAATTGCCAAAAACCTACAAAAATCCATAAATCCACATTGAATGTCCGCTCCTAGCTCCTCTCCAACCCAACCGATTTGAGTGTTCAAAAACTCAAAAGAAAGAAGGTGTTTCAGCGAGTGTTTTAAGCCAAAACGAACTCTGTAGCTATATTAGAACCTGAGATATAGATCTTTGAATGTAGAAAAATTGCCAAAAACCTACAAAAATCCATAACTTCACATTGAATGTCCGCTCCTAGCTCCTCTCCAACTCAACCGATTTGAGTGTTCAAAAACTAAAAAGAAAGAAAGTGTTTTAGCGAGTGTTCTTAAGCTGAAACGAACTCTGTAGCTAAATTAGAACCTAAGATATATATCTTTGAATGTAGAAAAATTGCCAAAAACCTACAAAAATCCATAACTCCATATTGAATGTCCGCTCCTAGCTCCTCTCCAACCCAATCGATTTGAGTGTTCAAAAACTCAAAAGGAAGAAGGTGTTTCAGTGAGTGTTCTTAAGCTAAAACGAACTCTGTAGCTATATTAGAACCTGAGATATAGATCTTTGAATGTAGAAAAATTGCCAAAAACCTACAAAAATCCATAACTCCACGTTGAATCTCCGCGCCTAGCTCCTCTCCAACTCAACCGATTTGAGTGTTCAAAAACTAAAAAGAAAGAAAGTGTTTCAGCGAGTGTTCTTAAGCTGAAACGAACTCTGTAGCTAAATTAGAACCTAAGATATATATCTTTGAATGTAGAAAAATTGCCAAAAACCTACAAAAATCCATAACTCCATATTGAATGTCCGCTCCTAGCTCCTCTCCAACCCAATCGATTTGAGTGTTTAAAAACTCAAAAGGAAGAAGGTGTTTCAGTGAGTGTTCTTAAATCAAAACAAACTCCGTAGCTATATTAGAACCTGAGATATAGATGTTTGAATGTAGAAAAATTGCCAAAAACCTACAAAAATCCATAACTCCACGTTGAATCTCCGCGCCTAGCTCCTCTCCAACTCAACCGATTTGAGTGTTCAAAAACTAAAAAGAAAGAAAGTGTTTCAGCGAGTGTTCTTAAGCTGAAACGAACTCTGTAGCTAAATTAGAACCTAAGATATATATCTTTGAATGTAGAAAAATTGCCAAAAACCTACAAAAATCCATAACTCCAAGTTGAATCTCCGCGCCTAGCTCCTCTCCAACCCAACCGATTTGAGTGTTTAAAAACTCAAAAGGAAGAAGGTGTTTCAGTGAGTGTTCTTAAGTCAAAACGAACTCTGTAGCTATATTAGAACCTGAGATATAGATGTTTGAATGTAGAAAAATTGCCAAAAACCTACAAAAATCCATAATTCCACGTTGAATCTCCGCGCCTAGCTCCTCTCCAACCCAACCGATTCGAGTGTTCAAAAACTCAAAAGGAAGAAGGTGTTTCAGTGAGTGTTCTTAAGCCAAAACGAACTCTGTAGCTATATTAGAACCTGAGATATAGATCTTTGAATGTAGAAAAATTGCCAAAAACCTACAAAAATCCATAACTCCAAGTTGAATCTCCGCGCCTAGCTCCTCTCCAACCCAACCAATTTGAGTGTTTAAAAACTCAAAAGAAAGAAGGTGTTTCAGCGAGTGTTCTTAAGCCAAAAGAAACTTCGTAGCTATATTAGAACTTGAGTTATAGATCTTTGAATGTAGAAAAATTGCCAAAAACCTACAAAAATCCATAACTCCACGTTGAATCTCCGCGCCTAGCTCCTCTCCAACCCAACCGATTTGAGTGTTCAAAAACTCAAACGGAAGAAGGTGTTTCAGTGAGTGTTCATAAGCCAAAACGAACTCTGTAGCTATATTAGAACCTAAGATATATATCTTTGAATGTAGAAAAATTGCCAAAAACCTACAAAAATCCATAACTCCATATTGAATGTCCGCTCCTAGCTCCTCTCCAACCCAATCGATTTGAGTGTTCAAAAACTCAAAAGAAAGAAGGTGTTTCAGCGAGTGTTCTTAAGCCAAAACGAACTCTGTAGCTATATTAGAACCTGAGATATAGATCTTTGAATGTAGAAAAATTGCCAAAAACCTACAAAAATCCATAACTTCACATTGAATGTCCGCTCCTAGCTCCTCTCCAACCCAACCGATTTGAGTGTTTAAAAACTCAAAAGGAAGAAGGTGTTTCAGTGAGTGTTCTTAAGTCAAAACGAACTCTGTAGCTATATTAGAACCTGAGATATAGATGTTTGAATGTAGAAAAATTGCCAAAAACCTACAAAAATCCATAATTCCACGTTGAATCTCCGCGCCTAGCTCCTCTCCAACCCAACCGATTCGAGTGTTCAAAAACTCAAAAGAAAGAAGGTGTTTCAGCGAGTGTTCTTAAGCCAAAACGAACTCTGTAGCTATATTAGAACCTGAGATATAGATCTTTGAATGTAGAAAAATTGCCAAAAACCTACAAAAATCCATAACTTCACATTGAATGTCCGCTCCTAGCTCCTCTCCAACTCAACCGATTTGAGTGTTCAAAAACTAAAAAGAAAGAAAGTGTTTCAGCGAGTGTTCTTAAGCTGAAACGAACTCTGTAGCTAAATTAGAACCTAAGATATATATCTTTGAATGTAGAAAAATTGCCAAAAACCTACAAAAATCCATAACTCCACGTTGAATCTCCGCGCCTAGCTCCTCTCCAACCCAACCGATTTGAGTGTTCAAAAACTCAAAAGGAAGAAGGTGTTTCAGTGAGTGTTCTCAAGCCAAAACGAACTCTGTAGCTATATTAGAACCTAAGATATAGATCTTTGAACGTAGAAAAATTGCCAAAAACCTACAAAAATCCATAAATCCACATTGAATGTCCGCTCCTAGCTCCTCTCCAACCCAACCGATTTGAGTGTTCAAAAACTCAAAAGAAAGAAGGTGTTTCAGCGAGTGTTTTAAGCCAAAACGAACTCTGTAGCTATATTAGAACCTGAGATATAGATCTTTGAATGTAGAAAAATTGCCAAAAACCTACAAAAATCCATAACTTCACATTGAATGTCCGCTCCTAGCTCCTCTCCAACTCAACCGATTTGAGTGTTCAAAAACTAAAAAGAAAGAAAGTGTTTTAGCGAGTGTTCTTAAGCTGAAACGAACTCTGTAGCTAAATTAGAACCTAAGATATATATCTTTGAATGTAGAAAAATTGCCAAAAACCTACAAAAATCCATAACTCCATATTGAATGTCCGCTCCTAGCTCCTCTCCAACCCAATCGATTTGAGTGTTCAAAAACTCAAAAGGAAGAAGGTGTTTCAGTGAGTGTTCTTAAGCTAAAACGAACTCTGTAGCTATATTAGAACCTGAGATATAGATCTTTGAATGTAGAAAAATTGCCAAAAACCTACAAAAATCCATAACTCCACGTTGAATCTCCGCGCCTAGCTCCTCTCCAACTCAACCGATTTGAGTGTTCAAAAACTAAAAAGAAAGAAAGTGTTTCAGCGAGTGTTCTTAAGCTGAAACGAACTCTGTAGCTAAATTAGAACCTAAGATATATATCTTTGAATGTAGAAAAATTGCCAAAAACCTACAAAAATCCATAACTCCATATTGAATGTCCGCTCCTAGCTCCTCTCCAACCCAATCGATTTGAGTGTTTAAAAACTCAAAAGGAAGAAGGTGTTTCAGTGAGTGTTCTTAAATCAAAACAAACTCCGTAGCTATATTAGAACCTGAGATATAGATGTTTGAATGTAGAAAAATTGCCAAAAACCTACAAAAATCCATAACTCCACGTTGAATCTCCGCGCCTAGCTCCTCTCCAACCCAACCAATTTGAGTGTTTAAAAACTAAAAAGAAAGAAAGTGTTTCAGCGAGTGTTCTTAAGCTGAAACGAACTCTGTAGCTAAATTAGAACCTAAGATATATATCTTTGAATGTAGAAAAATTTCCAAAAACCTACAAAAATCCATAACTCCATATTGAATGTCCGCTCCTAGCTCCTCTCCAACCCAATCGATTTGAGTGTTTAAAAACTCAAAAGGAAGAAAGTGTTTCAGTGAGTGTTCTTAAATCAAAACAAACTCCGTAGCTATATTAGAACCTAAGATATAGATCTTTGAACGTAGAAAAATTGCCAAAAACCTACAAAAATCCATAAATCCACATTGAATGTCCGCTCCTAGCTCCTCTCCAACCCAACCGATTTGAGTGTTCAAAAACTCAAAAGAAAGAAGGTGTTTCAGCGAGTGTTTTAAGCCAAAACGAACTCTGTAGCTAAATTAGAACCTAAGATATATATCTTTGAATGTAGAAAAATTGCCAAAAACCTACAAAAATCCATAACTCCAAGTTGAATCTCCGCGCCTAGCTCCTCTCCAACCCAACCGATTTGAGTGTTTAAAAACTCAAAAGGAAGAAGGTGTTTCAGTGAGTGTTCTTAAGTCAAAACGAACTCTGTAGCTATATTAGAACCTGAGATATAGATGTTTGAATGTAGAAAAATTGCCAAAAACCTACAAAAATCCATAACTCCACGTTGAATCTCCGCGCCTAGCTCCTCTCCAACCCAACCGATTTGAGTGTTCAAAAACTCAAAAGGAAGAAGGTGTTTTAGCAAGTGTTCTTAAATCAGAAAGAACTCTGTAGCTATATTAGAACCTGAGATATAGATCTTTGAATGTAGAAAAATTGCCAAAAACCTACAAAAATCCATAACTCCAAGTTGAATCTCCGCGCCTAGCTCCTCTCCAACCCAACCAATTTGAGTGTTTAAAAACTCAAAAGAAAGAAGGTGTTTCAGCGAGTGTTCTTAAGCCAAAAGAAACTTCGTAGCTATATTAGAACTTGAGTTATAGATCTTTGAATCGCATTTGAGTATAACTTGAGAATGGTGAAAATTAGATGAAATCTGTTGGTTGATGGCTGATCTGTGTATAAATGCCTTTCATTGAAAAAAAAAATTAACCAAATCGGTTGGGTAGAACGCCTGAACGGACCCGGAATGGAAATCATCAATTTTTTTAATATATAATATTTGAAACTCCGATGGCACGTCTCTGGTTAAAATGAGCAAACATGTTTCTGTGTGTACGTCCGTCTATAAAACATAATACTTTCTAAAACGTTTTTTTAGCTTTTATGTCTAGCAGAAAAAGAAAATGAGTAAACACAACAAAGCACTAATAGATGGCAGAAAATACTGTAAAATAGTCGTTGATGGCTCTTTCTAGGTGACGCTACTCCTTTTCCGTTGGTCGAGGAAAAGAAAATAAGTTTTGTAATAGCGAAAGCTTCGTATATAAAGTAGAAAGAAAAGGGGTTTACATTTTTAAATAAGTAATACGAACATCTAAACTTTGACATTGTCAACTTAATTCTCTCTTACAAGCATTTAGCATAAAAGCTGCTTAAAAATGTATATTAAAAAGCAAAAAGATTGAATGGATTGTATACAACAAACTTTGTGAATTATATTATACCTTTTTGATTTATACTAATTTATGCTGATTTATTTGAATATGTATCAGAGTCAGAAGCTGAAATAATATTTTCGCTGGCCGTAGTGAGTGAATTATGTAAATTTATTAATTAGATCTTCATATTACTTACCTCGAGGTATATTTTTCTTTCCAAGAGCTACACAATAAGCGATAGAATCAATTTCATAGTACTGTTGCATATTCAACAATTAGTAATCAATGCTTCTACATGTTCTGATCAAATTTTACCCGAACAAGTTGCAATTAAACTGCCCGCGTAAAACATTTTCCTTTGCAACATACCATTCGGCTTGTTACGTTTTTTTTTTCCTTAGTTTGTTCACGTCTTGTGACACAGTAGTCACTTCGGATTTATTTGTTATAAAATTCGAGTTTTTGAAAGAATTAATTTGTTATTGATCTCCCACTTTATTCGAGAAATTCAATGAAACCTCGGAATGTATTCTAAATCGTCCTCTACTATATATCTATACTTCAAATCAAAATAAATTTGTTGTGATTTTATTCTTTATATTCGCTGGTGAGTTTCTGTTTACTTTTTTTATTATTGTACTCACAAATATTTATATGGATTCCTTTTAACCAAATTTTGTATGACACTTTTCTATTGATTTGCGGAACAGAACGAATAGAACAGATTCATGATTATATTTGAAAAAATATAAATTGCGGCTGGAAGTTTCTACCACTAAGAACCCAACCACCAGAATATATAAAGAAATATAAGAAAAAACAATAGAAATATAACAAGGTACGGAATTTCTTCCCCTACAACAAGTGAAGACAAATTTTTAAATGTTTGTGTCATGTAAGAAGTAAATCCACATTTTTGAAGTAGAAAAATCACGAATTCTAGATTTTAGAAAGCATACATTAAACGGGATTACAGCAGATGGTAAAAATGTTGTCCATTCAACAACAACAATCTGGAATATCTAATCCTATCTTTTAATTTCTGAAAATTGGGAAGTTTTGTTTTTTAAACGATGTTTTTTAAGTGACCCCACCGGAAATAGTCTAAAGGATTCATGTCCGGTGATCGTAGGGGCCATTCGATAAAACCACGCCTTCCAATCCAAGTTTTATTTAATGCAATTGAAAATACTTACTTGGATCTGGAAATATCCGAGACAACTCAGTTAAAATACTATTTTCCAATAAATCTAAATACGCCGGAACATTTAAGTTACCCTCAATGAAAAAAGGACCAATTATTTTGTCGCCCATACATTCTTGTTTTCGGAATATTGGGTGTGGGATTCACGAATCCAACGAGGATTGTTACGTGACCAGTATCTACAATTATATCGATTTACGTTTCTATTAATACAAAAAGTGGCAAAACATAATAGTGCTTGAAAAATTAGAATCGATTTTCTCATCATTAGATCTGCAAACTCTTCTTGTTTTATAAAATCGTCATCTGACAACTCTTGAACCTGACAATTTTTACTTTATATGGATGGAATTTATTATTATGTGAAATCTTCATTACGGATGTTTGCGAAACTAGTATTCAAGTGTGAATCGTCCTCTAACAGGACACAAACATTTAAAGAATTGTTTACAGTAGATGCAGTTTTTCTGCGCCCTGATTTAGATAAATCTTTTACTGAACCAGAAAAGTCAAAACTTCGAATTTCATCTTCCAAAAGTTATTTAAAAAACTAATTTTAAAACAAAAGAGACATAAAATCAAGAACATCAAGATGCATTTATATATCAAAAGGTCTAAAAAAATAAGAAATTAAAAATATTTACTAACAGTAGATCTTGTTATGGGATTTCGGTTAGGATATAAATTATTAAAAACATTACAAGTTTCTTGTTGACTTCTACGCGTCAGCGTATCTTAATATCAGTAAAATATCAATTCGTTGTTTTTCAGATAAAAAATCAATTTTGAATTTCAATAAATTTCAACAATAATAATTTATTGAAACGTCAAATTTGTTATTGCATCATTCATAGCCACTTAAATGTATTTTTTTAACGAAATTATGGCATTTAGGTATAGAGAACATGGGATGAAAACTAATGTGTATTTCCTAAGGATTTCGGAAAGCGAAAAACATACAGGGTGGTCTATTTGAAATAACAAAGTTCATTATATTTCCTGAAAAAGGAAAGATCTGACAACAATGTGAATACCCTTGTACACAAAAGTTTATAAAAATCGTATAAGCAGTTTTCGAGATAATTGAAGCGTTCCATACATAAAAGTCATTCAGTATATCTTTAACGTATATAAATAATCTATTGATTTGATGTTGTTGTTGATTCTGTCCAATAGAGAACAAATTTCCGTGAATGTTTCAAATGTTCTGGAATTTTCTTGCCTTAGGCACCCTTAGAAATCCAGTTTAGTTTGGAACGAATCTCATATTCAATAATTTTATGAAATTCCTTACTAATCTTTAATTCAGTTTGTAATCCCTTTTAGTATGTGTACACTGAGTAATTATCTTCTTTATCCTTATTATTCATTTTCCAAATTGGTATTTTTTTATATTTGTATGGAATTTGAATGCCATATGTCAATTAGTGTTTTGGAATGTCTACTTAATCGCGAACTCAATTAGTGGCACAAAGGTCGTCAAATTCAACTCCTTTAGCAATTTCTATGGAACATTTCCAAACACCCACCATACATTTCAACACCTAGCACCAAGTGATTTACATTTTTTTCCTCTACTGAAGCAGTAGATTGAAGGTCGGCGCTCCCAAACTTACGTAGATCTCAAAAAAACCATCACAACTAACCTCCAACCATCTTGCTCACAGATAACCCAAATGTCTTAATAATCATTATGATTAAATATACAAATAAACTATATTGTACATTTTTTTTTTGTATATTCACCCGTCTTTTGTCCACAGCCCATTGGAAATTGTGTGTGGACGTAATATTTGGTCGACCGAAATGTTGTGTAACAGGACTTGCTCTTTGCAACGTTCTAATCTGATTTGGAAGTTTGAAACATATGATAACCTTTTTACTAAGTCTCTCTATCATTTGCAAATCCTGCTGGATTTCAAATTAAAACCAAATGCACGGGAGAGTTAAACTTCACCATGGAAAACTTTTGCTCGTAACTCATAATTCTGCATTAAAGGGATTACCAGTTCTGAATAATGTGTTTCATTATATTGAACGTGGAAAATAGTTAACCCTCTGTATATAGAATTCGTTTCGATTGCACCTAGTTGTTTGTAGATGTTTCAATAGAACAAAAAACATTTTCAGAAACCACACTCTCTAAAAATAACCGTCGTTAAAAGTTAAACTTATCAACAAAGTTTTAATAACATCACCAACATTTTCTTATCTGTATACAGTTAATATTAACATTGTAATTAAAACAGTTAATTATGCAGACATGTATTGTTGACACTCGTAGATCGCACTAGTTCAGAGTATTGATTATCGCTATTTGAAGATGTTGCAGGTTCTAATCCAACAGGATAGTTGAGGACCTCCATCCTCCAGGTAATAGAATTATTAAAGAAAGAATATATGGAGGAGAATCTGTTTAGATCCCACCAGAAGGGACTGAATAAGACATTGACGTCGTCGAATCTGTGAAATTCTTAGGGCTTGTTGTAGATAATTCTTCGAAATGAGAGTTAACTAAAAAATCAAGCGCTTCATGTTTTGCGCTAAGCTCGGTTTCCAAAGAACTGACTTATCCACAACCTTATCAACAGTTTATTATGCCCTTATTGAGTCGCATCTCCGATTTGTCCTACCCTGAGCGCTCAATACTTTACAATGCAAAAATGCACAATCATTTACTAATTGAAATCAATTATTGTATTTGTGTCTTTATCCAGCGATTTGTATGTTTGTTTCTCAGTTTTTTACAAGCTTTTTATCAACAAATTGTAAATGAGTTTTTGATAATAAAGCATTTCTCTGTCTCAATTGGATAGAGATATGAAAAAATCGTGTTATTCGAATGAATATGACTTAACTTTTTATTATCTATTTCACTTATAACTTCGATGAGTGTCTTGAATGAAATGTTAATACTGTTGAACCGTTTTACGGGTGCAATTAAATAAAACTGAGTAATGACAATAACAATAAATCTTTAGATATTAACTATCTTTTATTTCTCACGTTTACGACCACTTCCGAGGATGAAACATAAAATTATTTCATCAGTATCATAAGCTTAAACGAGAATGTTCCTTTTACGACACAGTTAGTCTATAGACGGTTATAATTTTTAATAAAGGAACACATGGTTTCTGTTATAGAACAACTGCTCTCATCTATCCCATTAAAAGTATTATCGGTAAGATTATAGTCTTATTCTACGAGGATGGTGCCAAAGACCTGGAGATCGTCGTAGTTGCTTCAAAAATACCTAGCAGGCAATTCAAAAAGTGCTGTACAACGCGTGTTATCTGGAAATTTGGACATGAGGAAGTTGTGTGCAAGAAACAGCGTCGTGAAAATGTTTCACAGAAATAAAAAAACAATCAAAACAATGGACTGAAAAGTAAAGACCGTTACATATGCAGGCAATGTCGGTTTTTTGGAATGCGCTTTGGATAATTTCCATCGACTATCTTCAAAAAGAAAAACCATCAACAGTAGGAGTTATTGGAACTTTTTAGTGGAAAAATCAAGAAAAAACTGCCATATTTGGCTAAGAAAAAGTGTTTTGTCATCAAGACAATGCACTAGCTCCCACATCCGTTTTTGCCATGGCAAAAATTAATGAATCAAAGTTTGAATTAGTCCCCTTGAATAATTTTATGTTCCCAGACTTGAAAAATGGCTCAGTTGTCAAATATTTTCCAACAATTCAAGTATCGAAGTATCGAACTTATTAAACATCGCTGGGAAAAGTGTGTGGAGCTACATTTTTTTCCAAAATTTTTGTTTTTATTCTGTTGGGCCAGATACTTCTGGTACTAACCCCGTAAGACATTCCGCATACGCAATTTATAATTTACACTTTCGAATTCGCAAACGAATCAGTTTTTTCGAGTGTAATCAATCGTCCTATTGTTTTTGCATAATTTTTTTAGTAGATCGCGACTGACGAAGAGTTTCTACTTTCGCTTTCTTATCTTTATCATCTCGAAGAGAAAAAAATCTACTTATATAAAATTTCAGTCGTCAGAGCATTTTTTTGAATATCAAACAAAAAATCTGGAAGATAAATTTCGAATTAAATGAGCATTCGTAAAATTTGGCCCCAAACAGTCGAGGGCTGATTGCAAAATCAACTCACGCATACAACAGAGTATATTAAATGTGATTTTTTGATGTACGAGAAGCGGCTAATAAATAACGAAACTGGTATTATCATATTACGCATATTTATTTATTATCACCTTCAATATATACCCCTCAAACGGTGCAGTCTTTTTCTATCAGTTTCTTTAACACCTTCAACAGATTTGACGTAAGCAACGAAATAGAAGTCGCACGGCGTAAGATCTGTCAAATATGGTGGATGATCTAGCACTGAGATAATGTGCTTGGCTAGAAATCATTTGAGAAACAGTGCGAAATAAAAATAAAAAATTTTGCATATTTAAAATTCTCTAAAAAATAGACGCACGCATTTTTTGTCGTTTCCTTTAGATTTAGAAATAGCACGAACAACTTTTTGGATTCTTTCATCCGTTTTTGACGTGGATGGGCGACCCGAAAGTAAATTATCTTCAACATCTTCTCGACCACGTGGATGCGACAAACATTTATTGTCATACACTTGTTTCATTAAATTATAATTTTCGATTGTAACTTTTACGAGTTTCAAATGAAATTTGATATATTTTCATGGGAGATCCACAAAACAGCCGCTATACAAAGAAAGCCGCGGCTACACTGATTTGTAGATTGTTAAAGACTTTAAACACAATATTTCTTGTAGAATTGGTGAATCAGTTGAAGGAAAATGTGTAACTGCTTTAGAAAAACATAGAGGCTTCGAAATTCTCGAAATTTTGAATAGAAAGTTTGAAATTGATGTAGGTATAGAATTTTCAGATTTAAGTCAGTTTAGATATGCTCTAGTTACTTTTAGAGACGATGGAATTCGAATTAAAAAAATATATTGAAGAATATAGAATGCCAGATATTAGAGAAACTGAAAAAATGATGGAAAAGAGCAGCAAGATAAAAGAAGATCAAGGAAAATATGGTTTGCGGGGGTGATGGAAAATCTAAGAGAGAGAGGAATTGAGGATTGGAGAACGAAAGCAAAAATTTGGATCACTTCCATGCTGTAGGTCTGTAGCGCCTTCATATATTTCCCTTTTGAAGATACCTACAGTTTTATAGATAGATAGAAATATAACTAAGTATTTTTCAATGGAAAAAAAATTAGGACTATCAAATTAATTCCAAATTAGCGAATTCCTCTGTGTTATATGTTTCACTTACACAACGTATGCTCTCGCTACTTTCTGATCTACCTAACTCAATTTGTAGGTGTGATATTTCATGTATCGCCGAATTTCTCTGTGCTTTTATTAGATTTTCGAAAATGGAATAACCAAATGGAGTTATTGTTGAGAGGAAATAGGATGTGGATTTTTTTAATGCCACGCATACGTGAGAAGGTCGGCAAATTTTTTTACGGGCATGTAAACGTGATTGAGAGTTGTGAGTAAATTAAAAAATTCCAAAAAGAATTCCGGCGTATTCCATATATGGATTTTCATCAATAGAAAACTATTAATTTATCTCTAATGAAACGCTTTTACTACGATTTAATATTAAGGGTGTAGAAACAAAAAATACGAAACAGTCTGTTTTAATTTAATTATTTCAAATGTTTGTTTTTACATATTGCAAATATTTGAATCGAAAAACCTGTCTTAACACGCCGACAGATATCTTCAACCTTTTCACTGTTACTATTAATTTATCGATAATTTCTTCAATCCATTAGAATGCTATTATGGGCCCCATTTAGTCAGTTGCAGCAGAAAAATGTTGGAAATCTTGCCACTGACTTTAAGGTTGGTCCGCAAGCACGGAACTTTTGTCTAGACCTTCTAAAGTAGGTCAAAGCCGGAAAACCTACACTGGCCCGACAACAAGAGGGCGTCGTAGTGAGAAGGTTAATTGTTTGTTTCACTTTCCCAAATTATATTTTGCAGTGAGAAATTCTTACTATACCTTTTCAGCCGCGTCACAATCATGTCCCACGGCAGACTACAACTCATTCCAAACTGACTCCCGTTGAAGACCTTCAAAGTAAGTGAAGTAATAGAGTGGGAAAATTGGATTCCAATGAGCTGAAAGAGAATCTAAGCATTTCCAAAGAAGTTGAGGTGCCTTTGATATGATCAGGGAATGTTCTTTCTTCTATGCTTCATCAACAACTATAAAGCCCAAATAACAAGGCAGCAATGGGCAAGACAGCAGAGGGCAAATGCAGAGATTGTTCATCCACTATGATCATTGGTATACTCCGACTGATAGCTTTAAAAAGAAAAATGAACAACAGCCGCGTCACAATCATTGAATACCTTCCAAGGAAGTGAAGTGATAGAGTGGAAAATTGGATCATGTAAGAGATAAAACTTGGATTCCAATGAGCTGAGTAGTTTGAGAGAATTTAAGATGCCCATTTATATGATCAAGGCATCTTCTTTCTTATATGTTTTATCAACAACTATTAAGACAAAATAACAAGACATGTATGAGTAAATGCAGAGATTGTACTTCCATGATGATCATTGGCACGCTCGTGGTCAATAAATTTAAATTAATATTGCTATTGTTAAACTTCTTTTCAATCATTATAATCATAATCTTCAAAACTTGCATTCTAAACAATAATATTCCTTTTTGCAAAAAAGCTAGTGGCGTGTATTTCCTCTGGATACAATTGTTGCATTACCACGCATTAAACGAAAATCGTCACCAACAAATGGCCCAAACGGACGCGATTTTCGAGAATGTCATTTATGAATATTGCTGCGTTAAGGGCGGGTCTAGGATGAGACACTAATTCTGTGCGGGCATCAAAACAAATTCATCTTCAAAACATGATAGACCCTCCTCGGAACGACTCCCTGGGAATGATACAAGACTGCTCAAGTCTTTCTCCTCGTCGTCTTCGAATTTGATTACGTTCATCTAGACCTCTTAGACTGATTCTTGTCTCATATTCCAATATAAATGTTGCCTTGCAAATCTTAGTCCAACAACACGATGCTGCCTGGTTAGTAAAGGTGGCTGGAGATCTCTTCTGTGTAAAAGGTGTCGTCTTATTGATCTATCAGAGATATTTACATTTCGACTTATCGACATTTGTCATTGACTGATTTCTTGATGACTTTAATTGCAAAAAATAGTCATCTCGAGGAGTTAAAACTGAAGGACGTCCTTGTCCAGGCCTTATAGAATGTGAACCAATCTCTCGAAATCTTTCTGTACACCAAACAGATTTGATTCTTGTCCCATTAGTAAATCACCAATTTTCTAAATTCCAATCTAAATGTTGCCTTGCAAATCTTAGTCCAACAACACAATGCATGCTTAGCAAAGGTGCCTGGAGATCTCTCTGAGATTTCTACATTTTGGACTTTTCATAAAAGGCTGTTGAGCTCGACACTTGTCATTGACCGATTTCATAATGACTTTAATTGCAAAAATCGGTCATCTCGAGGAGTTAAAACTGAAGGACGTCCTTGTCCAGGCCTTATAGAATGTGAACCAATCTCTCGAAATCTTTCTGTACACCAAACAGATTTGATTCTTGTCCCATTAGTAAATCACCAATTTTCTAAATTCCAATCTAAATGTTGCCTTGCAAATCTTAGTCCAACAACACAATGCATGCTTAGCAAAGGTGCCTGGAGATCTCTCTGAGATTTCTACATTTTGGACTTTTCATAAAAGGCTGTTGAGCTCGACACTTGTCATTGACCGATTTCATAATGACTTTAATTGCAAAAATCGGTCATCTCGAGGAGTTAAAACTGAAGGACGTCCTTGTCCAGGCCTTATAGAATGTGAACCAATCTCTCGAAATCTTTCTGTACACCAAACAGATTTGATTCTTGTCCCATTAGTAAATCACCAATTTTCTAAATTCCAATCTAAATGTTGCCTTGCAAATCTTAGTCCAACAACACAATGCATGCTTAGCAAAGGTGCCTGGAGATCTCTCTGAGATTTCTACATTTTGGACTTTTCGTAAAAGGCTGTTGAGCTCGACACTTGTCATTGACCGATTTCATAATGACTTTAATTGCAAAAATCGGTCATCTCGAGGAGTTAAAACTGAAGGACGTCCTTCTCCAGGCCTTATAGAATGTGAACCAATCTCTCGAAATCTTTCTGTACACCAAACAGATTTGATTCTTGTCCCATTAGTAAATCACCAATTTTCTAAATTCCAATCTAAATGTTGCCTTGCAAATCTTAGTCCAACAACACAATGCATGCTTAGCAAAGGTGCCTGGAGATCTCTCTGAGATTTCTACATTTTGGACTTTTCGTAAAAGGCTGTTGAGCTCGACAATTGTCATTGACTGATTTCTTAATGACTTTAATTGCAAAAATCGGTCATCTCGAGGAGTTAAAACTGAAGGACGTCCTTGTCCAGGCCTTATAGAATGTGAACCAATCTCTCGAAATCTTTCTGTACACCAAACAGATTTGATTCTTGTCCCATTAGTAAATCACCAATTTTCTAAATTCCAATCTAAATGTTGCCTTGCAAATCTTAGTCCAACAACACAATGCATGCTTAGCAAAGGTGCCTGGAGATCTCTCTGAGATTTCTACATTTTGGACTTTTCGTAAAAGGCTGTTGAGCTCGACACTTGTCATTGACCGATTTCATAATGACTTTAATTGCAAAAATCGGTCATCTCGAGGAGTTAAAACTGAAGGACGTCCTTCTCCAGGCCTTATAGAATGTGAACCAATCTCTCGAAATCTTTCTGTACACCAAACAGATTTGATTCTTGTCCCATTAGTAAATCACCAATTTTCTAAATTCCAATCTAAATGTTGCCTTGCAAATCTTAGTCCAACAACACAATGCATGCTTAGCAAAGGTGCCTGGAGATCTCTCTGAGATTTCTACATTTTGGACTTTTCGTAAAAGGCTGTTGAGCTCGACAATTGTCATTGACTGATTTCTTAATGACTTTAATTGCAAAAATCGGTCATCTCGAGGAGTTAAAACTGAAGGACGTCCTTGTCCAGGCCTTATAGAATGTGAACCAATCTCTCGAAATCTTTCTGTACACCAAACAGATTTGATTCTTGTCCCATTAGTAAATCACCAATTTTCTAAATTCCAATCTAAATGTTGCCTTGCAAATCTTAGTCCAACAACTCAATGCATGCTTAGCAAAGGTGCCTGGAGATCTCTCTGAGATTTCTACATTTTGGACTTTTCATAAAAGGCTGTTGAGCTCGACACTTGTCATTGACCGATTTCTTAATGACTTTAATTGCAAAAATCGGTCATCTCGAGGAGTTAAAACTGAAGGACGTCCTTGTCCAGGCCTTATAGAATGTGAACCAATCTCTCGAAATCTTTCTGTACACCAAACAGATTTGATTCTTGTCCCATTAGTAAATCACCAATTTTCTAAATTCCAATCTAAATGTTGCCTTGCAAATCTTAGTCCAACAACACAATGCATGCTTAGCAAAGGTGCCTGGAGATCTCTCTGAGATTTCTACATTTTGGACTTTTCATAAAAGGCTGTTGAGCTCGACACTTGTCATTGACCGATTTCTTAATGACTTTAATTGCAAAAAATAGTCATCTCGAGGAGTTAAAACTGAAGGACGTCCTTGTCCAGGCCTTATAGAATGTGAACCAATCTCTCGAAATCTTTCTGTACACCAAACAGATTTGATTCTTGTCCCATTAGTAAATCACCAATTTTCTAAATTCCAATCTAAATGTTGCCTTGCAAATCTTAGTCCAACAACACAATGCATGCTTAGCAAAGGTGCCTGGAGATCTCTCTGAGATTTCTACATTTTGGACTTTTCATAAAAGGCTGTTGAGCTCGACACTTGTCATTGACCGATTTCTTAATGACTTTAATTGCAAAAAATAGTCATCTCGAGGAGTTAAAACTGAAGGACGTCCTTGTCCAGGCCTTATAGAATGTGAACCAATCTCTCGAAATCTTTCTGTACACCAAACAGATTTGATTCTTGTCCCATTTGTAAATCACCAATTTTCTAAATTCCAATCTAAATGTTGCCTTGCAAATCTTAGTCCAACAACACAATGCATGCTTAGCAAAGGTGCCTGGAGATCTCTCTGAGATTTCTACATTTTGGACTTTTCGTAAAAGGCTGTTGAGCTCGACACTAGTCACTGACCGATTTCTTAATGACTTTAATTGCAAAAAACGGTCATCTCGTGGAGTTAAAACTTGTCCAGGCCTCCTACAATGTGAACCGGTCTCTCGAAATCTTTGCATCAATCTGCCAATGGTTGTGTGGTGTACGCCATACAGATTTGCCACTTCACGATAACTTTGTGCCTGTCCAATCAACTATTCACTCAACTGTTGCGACTTTATTGCTTGATTGATTTGAATTACTGCTGTCCACAACAATAGAATGAAAAAAACAGTAAAATATGCATAAAATTGAAATTTTAAAAAACCACAAAAACAGTTGCTGTTAAGAAATTTTGCTACATTTTAACCTAATAACTCCGCTTTCAGTCAAAGGTTGATTACAAATGAAGCAGAATTGCGATATTTAAAAAAAAAACAATCAGTACGAAGGAATGCTTACGACTAACAGTATTTTGTTGAGTATGATACCAATTTTGAACTCTATGGGAACTTTTGTAACCTTCGAAGTTTTATTTGACTGCACTAATAGAGCAACGCATCATATTATATAAAATATTTTCTTTTATTATAAATATCATTAATAACTTCATTAATTTCTGTAGAACTTGTATCAAGTCATAATAAGATTGAGGTAATTGGAAACCTATCTCTTAAAAAATTATAAAAATCAGTGATAATGACACGTAATAATGAAGCCGAGTATCAACAATCTGGGTATATGACGTTTTATTTTGAAAAAACTATAGACTCGATTCAATTTCCAGATAAGTATCCGGACTTTTCCTACATCCATTATCTAACACGTGAGTATATATTGTTTGGATAAATTAGGAAAAATCATTTCAATTCGTAGCTTTCCCATCCCCAAAAAAAAAACAGTTAAAACGAAACATCTCTTACTGACTTTTACGATACAAACAAGTTTTATTGGGAAATTTGAGAGGAAATAAAAAGATCGAAGTTGTTACTCGAAACTCAAACAAATTAACGGAAGTGCATTTTGTACCGTTCGACATTTTAATTCTTGAGGCTTCCACTTTACTATGTTTCACTACATCGATATCATCGAATTTGTATCGGGTATATCATGAAAATTTTATACTTTCAACTTAATAAAATCGATTTAGTGTTCAATGTGAGTCGATAGAGAGGGTGTTTCAAAACTTGATGCTATAAAGGAGTGAGTGGATGATGTGAAAATAGTAACATTTTATCATACCACCTCTCGTTTCCGAATTATAGGGATTCAAAGCTGCGAAATCGGAACTACTCTATACGTTCGAAAATTATGAAGTTTTTATTGATGATTACGTATGTCCAGAGGCCAGAGGCGGCTCATGTCCAATGGATAACAATCCGGAACTTTTACAGGGTAACCTGTACAATTTAAATATAGCAAAATGAACTTCTCCTTTTTCTTCGAATGCCGTCTTCTCATTGAAGCTTGGCGACAACGTTTTTAAATGCGTCTCTATCCCTCGCAACATGAAACAATTCTTCGATGCCTAAATTTGTCCATTCTCTTTGTTCTGTTTTGTCAACAGCTTTCTTTTGCGACCAATGCGTCTTAGTACTTAGTCGTCGGTGATTCTATTAGTCCAGGACATTTTCAGGTTGCGTCTATAGAGCCAAATTTCAAATTCCTCAAAGTTTTTCGATTATTTGAGCTTTGAAAGTCCAAGTTTCCACTCCGTTCAGCATTACTGACCACACATAACATTCCATGTATCTTATCTTGACGTGGAGGTTTAGATTCCTGTTTAATAATTGTCAACGGCTTTCTTTTGCAACCAATGCGTCTTAGTACTTCGTCGTTGGTGATTATGTCAGTCCAGGGTATCTTCAGGATGCGTCTATAGAGCCACATCTCAAATTCCTCAAGTTTTTTGATCATTTGAGCTTTCGAGGTCCAAGTTTCCACTCCGTTCAGCAGTACTGACCACACATAACATTCCATGTATCTTATCTTGACGTGAAGGTTTAGATTTCTGTTTAATAATTGTCAACAGCTTTCTTTTGCAACCAATGCGTCTTAGTACTTCGTCGTTGGTGATTATGTCAGTCCAAGGTATCTTCAGGATGCGTCTATAGAGCCACATCTCAAGTTTTTTGATCATTTGAGCTTTGAAGGTCCAAGTTTCCACTCCGTTCAGCAGTACTGACCACACATAACATTCCATGTATCTTATCTTGACGTGGAGGTTTAGATTTCTGTTTAATAATTGTCAACAGCTTTCTTTTGCAACCAATGCGTCTTAGTACTTCGTCGTTGGTGATTCTATTAGTCCAGGGTATCTTCAGGATGCGTCTATAGAGCCACATCTCAAATTCCTCAAGTTTTTTGATCATTTGAGCTTTCGAGGTCCAAGTTTCCACTCCGTTCAGCAGTACTGACCACACATAACATTCCTTGAATCTTATCTTAACGTGGAGGTTTAGATTCCTGTTTAATAATTGTCAACGGCTTTCTTTTGCAACCAATACGTCTTAGTACTTCGTCGTTGGTGATTATGTCAGTCCAAGGTATCTTCAGGATGCGTCTATAGAGCCACATCTCAAGTTTTTTGATCATTTGAGCTTTCAAGGTCCAAGTTTCCACTCCGTTCAGCAGTACTGACCACACATAACATTCCATGTATCTTATCTTGACGTGAAGGTTTAGATTTCTGTTTAATAATTGTCAACAGCTTTCTTTTGCAACCAATGCGTCTTAGTACTTCGTCGTTGGTGATTATGTCAGTCCAAGGTATCTTCAGGATGCGTCTATAGAGCCACATCTCAAGTTTTTTGATCATTTGAGCTTTGAAGGTCCAAGTTTCCACTCCGTTCAGCAGTACTGACCACACATAACATTCCTTGAATCTTATCTTAACGTGGAGGTTTAGATTCCTGTTTAATAATTGTCAACGGCTTTCTTTTGCAACCAATGCGTCTTAGTACTTCGTCGTTGGTGATTATGTCAGTCCAAGGTATCTTCAGGATGCGTCTATAGAGCCACATGTCAAGTTTTTTGATCATTTGAGCTTTGAAGGTCCAAGTTTCCACTCCGTTCAGCAGTACTGACCACACATAACATTCCATGTATCTTATCTTGACGTGAAGGTTTAGATTTCTGTTTAATAATTGTCAACGGCTTTCTTTTGCAACCAATGCGTCTTAGTACTTCGTCGTTGGTGATTCTATTAGTCCAGGGTATCTTCAGGATGCGTCTATAGAGCCACATCTCAAATTCCTCAAGTTTTTTGATCATTTGAGCTTTCGAGGTCCAAGTTTTCACTCCGTTCAGCAGTACTGACCACACATAACATTCCATGTATCTTATCTTGACGTGAAGGTTTAGATTTCTGTTTAATAATTGTCAACGGCTTTCTTTTGCAACCAATGCGTCTTAGTACTTCGTCGTTGGTGATTCTATTAGTCCAGGGTATCTTCAGGATGCGTCTATAGAGCCACATCTCAAATTCCTCAAGTTTTTTGATCATTTGAACTTTCGAGGTCCAAGTTTCCACTCCGTTCAGCAGTACTGACCACACATAACATTCCATGTATCTTATCTTGACGTGAAGGTTTAGATTTCTGTTTAATAATTGTCAACGGCTTTCTTTTGCAACCAATGCGTCTTAGTACTTCGTCGTTGGTGATTCTATTAGTCCAGGGTATCTTCAGGATGCGTCTATAGAGCCACATCTCAAATTCCTCAAGTTTTTTGATCATTTGAGCTTTCGAGGTCCAAGTTTCCACTCCGTTCAGCAGTACTGACCACACATAACATTCCATGTATCTTATCTTGACGTGGAGGTTTAGATTTCTGTTTAATAATTGTCAACGGCTTTCTTTTGCAACCAATGCGTCTTAGTACTTCGTCGTTGGTGATTATGTCAGTCCAAGGTATCTTCAGGATGCGTCTATAGAGCCACATCTCAGGTTTTTTGATCATTTGAGCTTTCAAGGTCCAAGTTTCCACTCCGTTCAGCAGTACTGACCACACATAACATTCCATGAATCTTATCTTGACGTGGAGGTTTAGATTTCTGTTTAATAATTGTCAACAGCTTTCTTTTGCAACCAATGCGTCTTAGTACTTCGTCGTTGGTGATTCTATTAGTCCAGGGTATCTTCAGGATGCGTCTATAGAGCCACATCTCAAATTCCTCAAGTTTTATGATCATTTGAGCTTTCGAGGTCCAAGTTTCCACTCCGTTCAGCAGTACTGACCACACATAACATTCCTTGAATCTTATCTTAACGTGGAGGTTTAGATTCCTGTTTAATAATTGTCAACGGCTTTCTTTTGCAACCAATGCGTCTTAGTACTTCGTCGTTGGTGATTATGTCAGTCCAAGGTATCTTCAGGATGCGTCTATAGAGCCACATCTCAAGTTTTTTGATCATTTGAGCTTTGAAGGTCCAAGTTTCCACTCCGTTCAGCAGTACTGACCACACATAACATTCCTTGAATCTTATCTTAACGTGGAGGTTTAGATTCCTGTTTAATAATTGTCAACGGCTTTCTTTTGCAACCAATGCGTCTTAGTACTTCGTCGTTGGTGATTATGTCAGTCCAAGGTATCTTCAGGATGCGTCTATAGAGCCACATGTCAAGTTTTTTGATCATTTGAGCTTTGAAGGTCCAAGTTTCCACTCCGTTCAGCAGTACTGACGATATATAACATTCCTTGAGTTCTATTCTGACGTGAAGGCTTAGATTTCGGTTTGCAAACATTGTCAAATGCCTTTCGAGCCATTTCAATACTGGATCCATTTGAACGTTTATGACTGAAACAAGATACTTGTAGTTTTGCACCCATTCTATAATAAATAATACAAATACAAATTATACAATCGATTTTTTAAAAAAAAGACACTCTTTGTTTGGCTAGATAAAATTTATGATTTAGTAGATAGATTGCCAAGAAAAGTTTTGCTATAAAGAGACATTCTGATGAAAATTATCATAAATTGTAATTATTTATTGAAAATACTTTCTCACATTTGGAATTTGGAAGATCGAAATATCTAGAATAGTCATTTACAACTGGAAGTTTGAATAAAAGTACGGACTGAACCGCATTGAAATTTTGACAATTTTCGACGTTTAGGCTCCCACTTTTAAGACATTACGAAGAGAGGGGTGGATATAGGGTGGTTATTCGTTCATTGTTAAAAAATGATCCGATTCCGTGGTACCAATCTGGAATTTCACCGAGGAAATAGAAAGCGGAAAAAAATAGGGTGAATGAAACAAAAATAAAATTAATATACTTGTCACTGAAAAAATTATGGACACTATTACTATGACTGCTGCTTTTGCACTAACAGCTAGTTGACGTCTCGATCTACTTTGGTCTTTATGAATATATCTTTGTGAAAATGAAATCTCTCTCATTCTAAAACGATTCCTACTCTATAACATGAAGGTCCCAGTAAAACCTGGTCTGGCCTATAGATGGCGTTATTTGCTTGAAAAAACCCGCTGTATCAGAAAGTACACAATCTAAACAGTATATGTTTCAAGTTTTAAGACGCCACGTTGTGCAGTATTTATTTGGCAGCCATCAATAATGAACGTTTTCATTGAATTTGTAAACATTGAAAAAAATGGTTATCGTTATGTGATACAACACTTTTATTTGAAAAGCGTTAGTCCAACCAATATAAAAAATGAACTAGATTCTATTCTGAGTAGAACTGCTCTTTCATTTTAACACCGAAACATTGGTTAGTAGAGTTTAAACCAGGCCGTACGACCTGCGAGGACCAGCATCGCAGTGATCGACCAAATGAGGTGACGACTCCAGGAATGTTGAAGAAAATCCACAAAGCGGTACTGGATGATCGTAGACTGAAAGTGGGCTAGCTAGAAGACGTAGTAGGCATTTCAAAAAGTGCTGTACATCCATATTATCTGAAAATTTGAACATGAGAAAACTGTGCGCAAAATGGGTGCCCCGTTTTCTCATAATGAAACGAAAACCGCGTGGTGAAGATGTTTCAATCGAGTATTTGGCAATGTTTCACAGAAATAAAGCCGATTTTTGCGATGTTTGATAACCATAGATCAAACGTGGATCCATCACCTAACACCCGAAACGAAAGAGCAATCAAAACAATGGACTAAAAAGGGAGAACCGTCTCCAAAGAAGGTAAAGACAGTTCCATCTACAGGCGTCGGGTTTTTTGGGTTGAGCATGGGATAATTTCCATTCTCTACCATGAAAAAGGAAAAACTATCAACGGCGAGTATCATGCAACGTTTTAGCAAAGAAATCGAGCGAAAACAGCTCGACAATTCTAATTATAAAGAAGTATCGAACTTATTGAATATCGCTGGGAAAAATTATACTTCCAAAATTTTTGTGTTTTATTTATTGGGCCAGGTACTGACAAATATTTGTTTTTGTTACAGATCCTCCTGAAATAAAAGTCAAACCTAGAAATTTACAAGTTCGTGCTGGCGGTATAGCGGCCTTTTACTGTGCCGCACAAGGCGATCCTACCCCTGTAATTCAATGGAAAAAGAATGGAAAGAAGGTGTCAAGTAAGTACATAATGACTCAAGTCAACCAATTTCAGGACCTAAATTTCAATACACAGAAAATCCCGACTTTTATATTAATAGTTTTAATATTTCGTATCCATATTGAAATATGTTACTTACGAATATTTCCAGTTTGTATAAAAATATAATTGAATCGAACAAATAGTGAAAAATCCTTCCATACCTTCCCTTTAATATTCGAAGGGAATATCAGCTTGCGAAGTCGGTTAAATGAGAGAAAACGGATTCTTGGATGCAGCTCGATTTTCTGTAGCCGTCGAACAATTTAGTTGTTTGTAAATGGATTTTTTTCTACGTAATCGGACTCGTTGGGCGCCGGAATTAGTATACCCATGACATATAAAAGCGCCCAAACATACGACATTCTGTTTTAATTCGTTCGGATCACAATTAGCACTTTCCGGTTTGTTTTTGTTAGATTTCATTAAATATATGTCCTGGGAAAAATATAAACTCAACTTATAAAGTGGAAGGATATTTACTAGATTCTTAAGAAGCCTAACAGATGGCGTTTTATCTGTTTGATAATTTACGGTCACAGATTTTGTAAGCGAACCATGTTTGACTTGTGAATGAATATAAACTCGATGTTTATTTTCTATTCTCAGAGGTATTTAATGTTTATTACAGTTCTTCCAATATCAATTGCAGATTATTAAAACCCCTGCCGACAATTTTGTTTGATCTACCATAGGCGTAGATACCTCATTTTACAAATTTATTATTTTAATAAATATTTCTTTATCTAAAGGGGTTAAATATGCAAAAATAAGGAGATTTATACTCGGAAGAGTGGTGGAATGTTATGACAAAGCTGTTCGTTAAAATTTTGCTGACAATTTTTACTATTGTCGAAATTTACTACATCGTGATTGTCAAATCATGTTTCATCTATTAGAACTTCGGTAGTCTTTAATCTTTTACGCAATAATCGAACTATACTTGACGATTCGGTTATTACCATCCGTTTAATCTGTTTCTTGTGTTTAAAACCACATGTTGACAAAACTATGTCCCTAAACTAGTATAATTGTATTCTGTTATTAGCGTTTTCTCCATCTGCTTGTAGCAGCGATATCCCCTCGGAGGTAGCATGGATTTTTATCTCAATGTCAAAGAAATATTTTGATAAAGACCAAAACAGGTCGAAACGTCTTCAAAAAAAGTCTAAGAAATAAAAAATTAAAGAAATCTATCTATTCATCTACATATATAATGTTCTTCGTTAGAAGCTGATTATATTTTAACGATATTTGTTTATTCAAAAACTCATTCTACAGGTAAAAAATGCGCTGTAGTCTCTAGCGCTGAAAATGCGTTTTTAATCGTTTGAATTGATCAACAAAAAATATGGACTTGAGAAGAAGTTTATCGATCCAAAGACAATTTGAGCTTCTAAGCAAGTTAAATGGACGGTTTTGGGGGGAATCTCGAGAATAGTATATACTAACTGATGCGCAAACTATGCGCGATTTGGGTGGCGCACTTTTTTATTTTAAACCAAAAGCGCATACAAATCAACGTTTCTCGGACCTAATTAACGTGGTTTAAGCAAAACGAGTCAGACTCAGTGCTCTAGAAAATAGCCGGGGACACACTTTTAGACAGAAAAAAAAGTGGAAACGTGAGAAATACGTGCAAGGTATAAAATGTAATTGAGTGGGTACTAAAACGCCAACAAGCAGAAGAAGTAAGAGATTGTGTAACAATCTGGATCCAGGAGGCTGGAACTGAAGAAGAAACAGGTTTTAAACCTACCATACAAGAAGAAAGAAGAAGAAGAAGAGTCAGATTCATAACTGTAGATAAAACCAGTGGTTTGCGAAGGGTGAAACTGCTCAGAAAAGGACAAAAACGGTTTCTTCATCAATCAGGTAAAGTGCTAACGACTATCTTCAAGAAGGTAAGGAATTAACGGTAGGATTTAAAGCAATAGAAGAAATTGCAAAAAAGCTATGGTATATGAAGAAAAAGTAGAGTTAAAAACTGGACTAAGTGTACAGACTTGGACTATAAATAAAATTTATTATGGAAACAAATGTCTTGTTTCTTTGTTAGTTCTAAAACTAACCAAACAAATCTCGTAATATTTAAGAGAGGTAGTAGCTTTGGAATTTGAAATTTTTTCGAGCGTGACATTCATTTAAACTACCAGTACACCGACAGTCATAAATACACAATCTGACGCGCGTATTTTACGTTCTTCACGTTCTAATAAAGTGCCAAATAATTATTAACCACATAACTTTAGTAGGAATTTTTAATTGTCGAATAAATGTTTACAGTTTCCTCACCCCAGTTGGTTTAAATCCGAACTAACCAATAAGTCATTTGTCACTTTATTATGCATTCAATAAATAGTCTACAGTTGGTAACACTTTGAAAGATGCCTATATAGCAATCGTCCATGTATTGAATAGAGAAAGAAATAAGCCAAAAAAACGTTCTTCTATTAGAGGTTCATTATGATTTTTGTTTTTGACAACGATCCGTGCACATTATATTTGCGCGTGTTTTTGTTAAGGTTTATGACGAACGGAATTCTGTATTTCCTTCATCAAACAAATCTTCTAAATCTTCAAAAGCATCCATATTAAATATTTAATTATTTGTATGACGAATATTTCCAAAAATGAACTAATCAAATATTGGTAAAACATTAAACAAACAAACCAATTTTGATGTATAATATTTTAGGTTAAGTTTCTACTAAACTCTTTACTTGATACTTGTGACTGTCTAGTAACTTATTTGGCCAATAACTCGATTTATTCGGAGGTTTAGTTAATTTTTTGGTTTTTGGGTAAATAATAGTTAGTAGGGACTTCATTAGGAAGGGTAGCTTAGCTCGAATCCCTTACTATTCATGAATTTCATGTGGGAGATGCATCGATATAAGTTAAAAATGTGCTGGACATTCGCGATTGCGAAAGAGTTGATATGAGTCAGGTCACATTTGCCGAAGATGTTATACTAATATCAAAGAACGAAAAAGATTTATTGAGGTGTAGAACACAGAAGTAACAGACGTGGGATTGAAAATAATCAAAAACAAAACAAAAGTAATTGTGATAGGAGTAGAACAGACCAAGATAAATATGAGAATCGATACTTAACAAGTTAGACTCCACTAATATTTAGAAACAATAATAGATGATAATGTGATACACACTAAATTCATATAAAATAACAAACTAAGAATATTCAAAAAATATACAGATCAATTTTAACATTTTACAAAAAAGTAAAATCCTAACGACAAATTTAGAATCTTCACGAGGAAGTGACAAAAAAAGATGAAATAAAAAATATAGATACAAGACCAGAACATACAATCTACATTAGACTATACAGGGTGTCCTACAACGAGTTAAAACTATCTGTATATGGCAAAATACTTATAGTAAAATCATGAAAATTTCTACGTTTAGGTTTTCGGATCGGTTCTACCGGAAATCGACTGTAATTTTGTTATTTTAAATAGAACACTCTATATATTAATACATTTTTGAAATATACGTGAAATTTTAGTACGATTTTGTCTAAAAACTTTTTTCGAAAAATGCATACTGTTTGAGTAATTGATTTTTTTGTAAAAAATTTTGATCGTTGCAGGCCCTTATAAATTATTTTTTCAAGATGATACCATTAAAGATATGAAAATGATTTCTGGTCTATTGCTTTAAGCAAGGTTAGACGTATTTGATTCTATGCTGAAAATTTTTTAATTTTATACGGGGTGTGTATAAAAAGTGTTCAAAGTTTTACTTCATAAATATCAAATTTCTTTATTTTTTTAAATAGAACCACCCGGTTTTTTCTATATTTTAATGCATTCGTTATTAAATTGAGAACAAAGGATTTTCTAAGGTATCGACAATTAACTAATGACAGTTAAATAAGTGTCATTTATCACAAAGCCTACTAAAGTATGCATAAAAATTAAAAGTTGTTAAAAAATACAATAATAATTTATAACCTCAAATATCTCGGAAACGACTAAATGTTGAAATGGGATTATTAAATACAATTTGATTTGATCTATTTTACAGACCGTGACAAGATAAAGAAAAATACTTTTTTATTTCTTAGTGCTTGTATCGACGGGTCAAAATAAAATTTAGACCACACCTACATCTCTAAAAATTTACAGAAAACGTTGAATATCTAGATAATAGTTAGGTTTAGATATAGGAAAGTTTACATGAATTTGTCTCGTTTTTTACCCCTGATTGCATTAAAATAGAAAAAACCGGGTGGTTCTATTGAAAAAAATAAGGAAATTTGATATTTATGAAGTTGAACTTTGAACACTTTTTATACACACCCTGTATGAAATGAAAAACTTTTTAACATAGATTCAAGCACGTCTAGCCTTACTTAAAGCAATAGAACAGAAACCATTTTCGTATCTTTAACGGTATCATCGTGAAAAAATAATTTGTAAGGGCCTGCAACGGTCAAAATTTTTTACAAAAAAATTAATTACTCAAAAAGTGTGCATTTTTCGAAAAAAGTTTTCAGACAAAATTATACTAAAATTTCGCGTTTATTTCAAAAATGTATTAATATACAGGGTGTTCTATTTAAAATAACAAAATTACAGTCGACTTCCGGGTCTAGCTAATTCGTCGTGGGACACCCTGTATAAAGGAAAGACAATTACAATGGTGGGGACACTCTGATTATTGAAGAACGACCTGTAGAGAGAATATGGAAGGTGAAAATTTAAAAAAAGAGAGAGAAACACGCCAAGAAAATGGTGGGATCAGAAAGAAGCTAAGGACTTAGCTCAGAATAGAACTGAACGGAGGAATTGTTAACAAATAACTTATACCTAAGTCTTCTGGTGACAAAGCTCTTACAAATTCTTCAAATTTATGGTCATTTTATTCAAAGAATTCTTTGAGATCTCGGTGTACGGTCCTGTTTTGAATAAGTTGTGAACTCTCGAAACAGAAACTTTTTGTGCTCGCCCAAACAACAAAACTTTTGATTATCCGGAAATATTTGAACTCGATATACTGAATAGATGATTTATATTCCAGTACGTGATTAATTCACGCATGTTGGCTTATTTTTGTCAAACGAACAACAAATCTCGTTCGTGATAATTAACCAACAAAATAGGCCAGTTGATGCGAATGTTATAAAGCGTCCGGAAATAACTGGAAACCAACTTGACGTGGCACGTACTTGAGATTAATATATCGCTATTGAAAATATTTGTTCAATTAATTAATTATACAAAATACACATATCTGTAATACGTAATATGAGTTTAAAATGTCAATATGAACAAATAAATAGGTGATGCTATGCGTACGTCTCAGTTTCCAACAGTAAGCGCAAAACGGGGCCTACCAGCACGTGCTTTATCACCAACCGATATCCGTTCTCTTATAAATTTGCTTTATTAACAAAATACAGTCGCTCATGAAAAATTTTCATCATCAAATACGAGCTGCAGCTGATTAAGACTTCATAGGCCAGGAACTGGCAGTAAAAAACATTAAAAAAGTGGACGTTTATTAATCAACTTCGATTTTTATGAAAATTTTGATTGATTTACTTCCTTATATAAAATCTACATTGTGTCGAAGAGCGCTTTTTATTTTTTAGGAGTAAAAACTACCCCTTATAGTAAAAAATTCAAAAATATTCGATATTAGCATGTATTTTAGTAAAATACAGTTTAAATGAATTATTCGTGAATCTGTTGATATTCTCAAGCAAGTTTATGATCAATCGGACTCATGCAACCCCTCCAAAGACCATCCTCTAAGGGTAGTAATATTGAAAACTTTTTTAAAGACACTTATTATAATCTCGATTTTCATGAAAATTTGAATTCAAGCTCTACTTACCCTCTTCTACGAAATCCTCCCCGTGCCAAATCAGGCTTTTTATATTTCGAGGGGTTTAAACTACCCCTTTTTGTAAAAAAAACTCAAAATCTTAGATTTGATGCAGGTTTCGAGTGAAATGAAGTTTAAATGTAAATTCATAAATCTGTTCTCAGCAAGTTTATGATCAATCAAATTAATACAACCCCTGCAAATCATCCCTTAATCATATGAAAAGTTGAAAAATAATCTCAGCTATTCTTTAACAATTAAAAATTATTAAAAAGTGTATTTATATTGAGAATATTTCGTCGGTATTTTAAAAATTTGAACTCTTACGAAACCCAAATTGCAAATTTTTTTACAGAAATAATAATCAATCATAGATGGAAATATTTTTGGAATCAATAAAATTTTTTATTTAGAAAATCATTATATTCCAACATCACTAATATCTTCTTTCTCCTATTCTCCAAAATTCGCGCTCAGAAATTTTGAAAAAAAAGCAGTTTTTTGATAATAACTCACTGAATTTTCAACCTATTCACTTTTTAAAAGAGAATTTTGAAGGGTATTCCAAGTACTTCAACGTCATATCAATTAAAACTTTTTTGGAAAGAAAAACCCCACAATCAATATTTGAAACATTTTCTCATAACTTTAATAGTTTTTGAATTATTTGAGAAAAATTTTTTTTCAAGATTACAGAAATGCAATGTTCAACTGAATCAATTATTTTTTCTAAAATAAGCAATTAAAACCGGTCAAATCACATGGATCATATCAATAGTACATAAATAAAGTAAATTGCAAGTGGGTTACGATAAATTTCAATCAGGGTAGTAATGGCGAGGGTATAATTATTACACTTTTAGAAAAAAGCAGAAAGAAGAAACCTTATTTTTGTTATAAATCAGTCAACTCTTATGCAAAAGATTTTTGACTCTACTCATTTTGAAGGTTTTTCTAAGTGCTTTGAAAAAGATCTCTTGAGTTTTTTCCAAAAATTTTATCAATTCCAAGTTTTTTGAGGTTAAAGGTTTTCAGGGGTTCCCCGAAAATATCCATCCTTCAACGAGCACTAACTCAGTTAATATTGAATCCACAGATGTTTTTAAAAAACGAATCTTTGTTTTTTTATTATCTACATTCTTGTTTGTAATGATTGTGCTGATAAAATTAAAACTTTCTAAGTTATTGATGAAAAACAGTGAAAAATATCTGTTTTTCAATGAAAAATAAGCAGTTTCAACCGTTAATGAATTTCCATCTCCAAGAAGGGGGGATTTTCACTCCCAGAGCCTACTACCTTCATACCAATTTCCAAGAAAATCGACTTTGATTGTCAAAATTCCACGGGATATAGGCTGGCATCTGGCCTATTATTGTTCACTCAAATCTGCCTTTGAATCATAGTAGATTATATATACAATATTTTTCAAATTATTGTCTGAACATTCCTTTAACGACTTGAGTTGAAGCGCTCGACGTCATCTACGAAGACAAGTTCCGCCATTTCAATCTGAATCATTTTAGCTCCATCCACAATCGTTAAAACAGTTGACAGACAACTGGAGACAATCTAATAAAGACTCAGACCCACGAAAAAGCACTCAAGGAGAAGCCAACCACCAGAAGATCATCAAATCAACTTCCAAGGAGATTGGCCGAATTATGAACTTCGACATCTCAAGATCGAGACTGAAGAAATTGCAGAATGATGACATGTTCCGCCATTTCAATCTGAATCATTTTAGCTCCATCCACAATCGTTAAAACAGTTGACAGACAACTGAAGACAATCTAATAAAGACTCAGACCCACGAAAAACCACTCAAGGAGAAGCCAACCACCAGAAGATCATCAAATCAACTTCCAAGGAGATTGGCCGAATCATGAACTCCGACATCTCAAGATCGAGACTGAAGAAATTGGAAAATGATGACAAGTTCCGCCATTTCAATCTGAATCATTTTAGCTCCATCCACAATCGTTAAAACAGTTGACAGACAACTGGAGACAATCTAATAAAGACTCAGACCCACGAAAAAGCACTCAAGGAGAAGCCAACCACCAGAAGATCATCAAATCAACTTCCAAGGAGATTGGCCGAATTATGAACTTCGACATCTCAAGATCGAGACTGAAGAAATTGGAGAAGGATGACAAGTTCCCCCATTTCAATCTGAATCATTTTAGCTCCATCCACAATCGTTAAAACAGTTGACAGACAACTGGAGACAATCTAATAAAGACTCAGATCCACGAAAAAGCACTCAAGGAGAAGCCAACCACCAGAAGATCATCAAATCAACTTCCAAGGAGATTGGCCGAATTATGAACTTCGACATCTCAAGATCGAGACTAAAGAAATTGGAGAATGATGACAAGTTCCGCCATTTCAATCTGAATCATTTCAGCTCCATCCACAATCGTTAAAACAGTTGACAGACAACTGAAGACAATCTAATAAATACTCAGACCCACGAAAAAGCACTCAAGGAGAAGCCAACCACCAGAAGATCATCAAATCAACTTCCAAGGAGATTGGCCGAATCATGAACTTCGACATCTCAAGATCGAGACTGAAGAAATTGGAGAATGATGACAAGTTCCGCCATTTCAATCTGAATCATTTTAGCTCCATCCACAATCATTAAAACAGTTGACAGACAACTGGAGACAATCTAATAAATACTCAGACCCACGATAAAGCATTCAAGGAGAAGCCAATCACCAGAAGATCATCAAATCAACTTCCAAGGAGATTGGCCGAATCATGAACATCGACATCTCAAGATCGAGACTGAAGAAATTGGAGAATGATGACAAGTTCCGCCATTTCAATCTGAATCATTTTAGCTCCATCCACAATCATTAAAACAGTTGACAGACAACTGGAGACAATCTAATAAATACTCAGACCCACGATAAAGCATTCAAGGAGAAGCCAATCACCAGAAGATCATCAAATCAACTTCCAAGGAGATTGGCCGAATCATGAACTTCGACATCTCAAGATCGAGACTGAAGAAATTGGAGAATGATGACAAGTTCCGCCATTTCAATCTGAATCATTTTAGCTCCATCCACAATCGTTAAAACAGTTGACAGACAACTGGAGACAATCCAAAACGAATGTTCTTCAGATTCAAAAAAATGGCAGAATAGTTCAAAATAATGTCAAAGTCAAAGTCTATGACAATAAGTAAAGACCCAGTGCGCTGCAAATTGGCGATAAACGATAAAATAATAGAACTAACAGAGACAGAATGGACGAGGATCAGATGGCGGAAAAGCATTGAAGGAGAAGTCAATCACCAGAAGATCATCAAATCAACTTTCAAGGAGATTGGCCGAATTATGAACTTCGACATCTCAAGATCGAGACTGAAGAAATTGGAAAATGATGACAAGTTCCGCCATTTCAATCTGAATCATTTTAGCTCCATTCCCAATCGTTAAAACAGTTGACAGACAACTGAAGACAATCTAATAAAGACTCAGACCCACGAAAAAGCACTCAAGGAGAAGCCAACCACCAGAAGATCATCAAATCAACTTCCAAGGAGATTGGCCGAATCATGAACTTCGACATCTCAAGATCGAGACTGAAGAAATTGGAAAATGATGACAAGTTCCGCCATTTCAATCTGAATCATTTTAGCTCCATCCACAATCGTTAAAACAGTTGACAGACAATTGAAGACAATCTAATAAAGACTCGGACCCACGATAAAGCATTCAAGGAGAAGCCAACAACCAGAAGATCATCAAACAGACTTCCAAGGAGATTGGCCGAATTATGAACTCCGACATCCCAAGATCGAGACTGAAGAAATTGGAGAATGATGACAAGTTCCGCCATTTCAATCTGAATCATTTTAGCTCCATCCACAATCGTTAAAACAGTTGACAGACAACTGGAGACAATCTAATAAATACTCAGACCCACGAAAAAGCATTCAAGGAGAAGCCAACAACCAGAAGATCATCAAATCAACTTCCAAGGAGATTGGCCGAATCAAGAACTTCGACATCTCAAGATCGAGACTGAAGAAATTGGAAAATGATGACAAGTTCCGCCATTTCAATCTGAATCATTTTAGCTCCATCCACAATCGTTAAAACAGTTGAGAGACAATTGAAGACAATCTAATAAAGACTCAGACCCACGATAAAGCACTCAAGGAGAAGCCAACCACCAGAAGATCATCAAATCAACTTCCAAGGAGATTGGCCGAATCATGAACTTCGACATCCCAAGATCGAGACTGAAGAAATTGGAGAATGATGACAAGTTCCGCCATTTCAATCTGAATCATTTTAGCTCCATCCACAATCATTAAAACAGTTGACAGACAACTGGAGACAATCTAATAAATACTCAGACCCACGAAAAAGCATTCAAGGAGAAGCCAACAACCAGAAGATCATCAAATCAACTTCCAAGGAGATTGGCCGAATCAAGAACTTCGACATCTCAAGATCGAGACTGAAGAAATTGGAAAATGATGACAAGTTCCGCCATTTCAATCTGAATCATTTTAGCTCCATCCACAATCGTTAAAACAGTTGACAGACAACTGAAGACAATCTAATAAAGACTCAGACCCACGAAAAAGCACTCAAGGAGAAGCCAACCACCAGAAGATCATCAAATCAACTTCCAAGGAGATTGGCCGAATTATGAACTTCGGTATCTCAAGATCGAGACTGAAGAAATTGGAGAATGATGACAAGTTCCCCCATTTCAATCTGAATCATTTTAGCTCCATCCACAATCGTTAAAACAGTTGACAGACAACTGGAGACAATCTAATAAAGACTCAGACCCATGAAAAAGCATTTAAGGAGAAGCCAATCACCAGAAGATCATCAAATCAACTTCCAAGGAGATTGGCCGAATCATGAACTTCGACATCTCAAGATCGAGACTGAAGAAATTGGAGAATGATGACAAGTTCCGCCATTTCAATCTGAATCATTTTAGCTCCATCCACAATCATTAAAACAGTTGACAGACAACTGGAGACAATCTAATAAATACTCAGACCCACGATAAAGCATTCAAGGAGAAGCCAATCACCAGAAGATCATCAAATCAACTTCCAAGGAGATTGGCCGAATCATGAACATCGACATCTCAAGATCGAGACTGAAGAAATTGGAGAATGATGACAAGTTCCGCCATTTCAATCTGAATCATTTTAGCTCCATCCACAATCATTAAAACAGTTGACAGACAACTGGAGACAATCTAATAAATACTCAGACCCACGATAAAGCATTCAAGGAGAAGCCAATCACCAGAAGATCATCAAATCAACTTCCAAGGAGATTGGCCGAATCATGAACTTCGACATCTCAAGATCGAGACTGAAGAAATTGGAGAATGATGACAAGTTCCGCCATTTCAATCTGAATCATTTTAGCTCCATCCACAATCGTTAAAACAGTTGACAGACAACTGGAGACAATCCAAAACGAATGTTCTTCAGATTCAAAAAAATGGCAGAATAGTTCAAAATAATGTCAAAGTCAAAGTCTATGACAATAAGTAAAGACCCAGTGCGCTGCAAATTGGCGATAAACGATAAAATAATAGAACTAACAGAGACAGAATGGACGAGGATCAGATGGCGGAAAAGCATTGAAGGAGAAGCCAATCACCAGAAGATCATCAAATCAACTTTCAAGGAGATTGGCCGAATTATGAACTTCGACATCTCAAGATCGAGACTGAAGAAATTGGAGAATGATGACAAGTTCCGCCATTTCAATCTGAATCATTTTAGCTCCATCCACAATCGTTAAAACAGTTGACAGACAACTGGAGACAATCCAAAACGAATGTTCTTCAGATTCAAAAAAATGGCAGAATAGTTCAAAATAATGTCAAAGTCAAAGTCTATGACAATAAGTAAAGACCCAGTGCGCTGCAAATTGGCGATAAACGATAAAATAATAGAACTAACAGAGACAGAATGGACGAGGATCAGATGGCGGAAAAGCATTGAAGGAGAAGCCAATCACCAGAAGATCATCAAATCAACTTTCAAGGAGATTGGCCGAATTATGAACTTCGACATCTCAAGATCGAGACTGAAGAAATTGGAGAATGATGACAAGTTCCGCCATTTCAATCTGAATCATTTTAGCTCCATTCCCAATCGTTAAAACAGTTGACAGACAACTGAAGACAATCTAATAAAGACTCAGACCCACGAAAAAGCACTCAAGGAGAAGCCAACCACCAGAAGATCATCAAATCAACTTCCAAGGAGATTGGCCGAATCATGAACTTCGACATCTCAAGATCGAGACTGAAGAAATTGGAAAATGATGACAAGTTCCGCCATTTCAATCTGAATCATTTTAGCTCCATCCACAATCGTTAAAACAGTTGACAGACAATTGAAGACAATCTAATAAAGACTCGGACCCACGATAAAGCATTCAAGGAGAAGCCAACAACCAGAAGATCATCAAACAGACTTCCAAGGAGATTGGCCGAATTATGAACTCCGACATCCCAAGATCGAGACTGAAGAAATTGGAGAATGATGACAAGTTCCGCCATTTCAATCTGAATCATTTTAGCTCCATCCACAATCGTTAAAACAGTTGACAGACAACTGGAGACAATCTAATAAATACTCAGACCCACGAAAAAGCATTCAAGGAGAAGCCAACAACCAGAAGATCATCAAATCAACTTCCAAGGAGATTGGCCGAATCAAGAACTTCGACATCTCAAGATCGAGACTGAAGAAATTGGAAAATGATGACAAGTTCCGCCATTTCAATCTGAATCATTTTAGCTCCATCCACAATCGTTAAAACAGTTGAGAGACAATTGAAGACAATCTAATAAAGACTCAGACCCACGATAAAGCATTCAAGGAGAAGCCAACCACCAGAAGATCATCAAATCAACTTTCAAGGAGATTGGCCGAATCATGAACTTCGACATCCCAAGATCGAGACTGAAAAAATTGGAGAATGATGACAAGTTCCGCCATTTCAATCTGAATCATTTTAGCTCCATCCACAATCATTAAAACAGTTGACAGACAACTGGAGACAATCTAATAAATACTCAGACCCACGATAAAGCATTCAAGGAGAAGCCAACAACCAGAAGATCATCAAACAGACTTCCAAGGAGATTGGCCGAATTATGAACTCCGACATCCCAAGATCGAGACTGAAGAAATTGGAGAATGATGACAAGTTCCGCCATTTCAATCTGAATCATTTTAGCTCCATCCACAATCGTTAAAACAGTTGACAGACAACTGGAGACAATCTAATAAATACTCAGACCCACGATAAAGCATTCAAGGAGAAGCCAACAACCAGAAGATCATCAAACAGACTTCCAAGGAGATTGGCCGAATTATGAACTCCGACATCCCAAGATCGAGACTGAAGAAATTGGAGAATGATGACAAGTTCCGCCATTTCAATCTGAATCATTTTAGCTCCATCCACAATCGTTAAAACAGTTGACAGACAACTGGAGACAATCTAATAAATACTCAGACCCACGAAAAAGCATTCAAGGAGAAGCCAACAACCAGAAGATCATCAAATCAACTTCCAAGGAGATTGGCCGAATCAAGAACTTCGACATCTCAAGATCGAGACTGAAGAAATTGGAAAATGATGACAAGTTCCGCCATTTCAATCTGAATCATTTTAGCTCCATCCACAATCGTTAAAACAGTTGAGAGACAATTGAAGACAATCTAATAAAGACTCAGACCCACGATAAAGCATTCAAGGAGAAGCCAACCACCAGAAGATCATCAAATCAACTTTCAAGGAGATTGGCCGAATCATGAACTTCGACATCCCAAGATCGAGACTGAAAAAATTGGAGAATGATGACAAGTTCCGCCATTTCAATCTGAATCATTTTAGCTCCATCCACAATCATTAAAACAGTTGACAGACAACTGGAGACAATCTAATAAATACTCAGACCCACGATAAAGCATTCAAGGAGAAGCCAACAACCAGAAGATCATCAAACAGACTTCCAAGGAGATTGGCCGAATTATGAACTCCGACATCCCAAGATCGAGACTGAAGAAATTGGAGAATGATGACAAGTTCCGCCATTTCAATCTGAATCATTTTAGCTCCATCCACAATCATTAAAACAGTTGACAGACAACTGGAGACAATCTAATAAATACTCAGACCCACGATAAAGCATTCAAGGAGAAGCCAACAACCAGAAGATCATCAAACAGACTTCCAAGGAGATTGGCCGAATTATGAACTCCGACATCCCAAGATCGAGACTGAAGAAATTGGAGAATGATGACAAGTTCCGCCATTTCAATCTGAATCATTTTAGCTCCATCCACAATCATTAAAACAGTTGACAGACAACTGGAGACAATCTAATAAATACTCAGACCCACGATAAAGCATTCAAGGAGAAGCCAACAACCAGAAGATCATCAAACAGACTTCCAAGGAGATTGGCCGAATTATGAACTCCGACATCCCAAGATCGAGACTGAAGAAATTGGAGAATGATGACAAGTTCCGCCATTTCAATCTGAATCATTTTAGCTCCATCCACAATCGTTAAAACAGTTGACAGACAACTGGAGACAATCTAATAAAGACTCAGACCCATGAAAAAGCATTTAAGGAGAAGCCAACCACCAGAAGATCATCAAATCAACTTCCAAAGAGATTGGCCGAATTATGAACTTCGACATCTCAAGATCGAGACTGAAGAAATTGGAGAATGATGACAAGTTCCGCCATTTCAATCTGAATCATTTTAACTCCATCCACAATCGTTAAAACAGTTGACAGACAACTGGAGACAATCTAATAAAGACTCAGACCCACGAAAAAGCACTCAAGGAGAAGCCAACCACCAGAAGATCATCAAATCAACTTCCAAGGAGATTGGCCGAATTATGAACTTCGACATCTCAAGATCGAGACTGAAGAAATTGGAGAAGGATGACAAGTTCCCCCATTTCAATCTGAATCATTTTAGCTCCATCCACAATCGTTAAAACAGTTGACAGACAACTGGAGACAATCTAATAAAGACTCAGACCCATGAAAAAGCATTTAAGGAGAAGCCAACCACCAGAAGATCATCAAATCAACTTTCAAGGAGATTGGCCGAATCATGAACTTCGACATCTCAAGATCGAGACTGAAGAAATTGGAGAATGATGACAAGTTCCGCCATTTCAATCTGAATCATTTTAGCTCCATCCACAATCGTTAAAACAGTTGAGAGACAATTGAAGACAATCTAATAAAGACTCAGACCCACGATAAAGCATTCAAGGAGAAGCCAACCACCAGAAGATCATCAAATCAACTTTCAAGGAGATTGGCCGAATCATGAACTTCGACATCTCAAGATCGAGACTGAAGAAATTGGAGAAGGATGACAAGTTCCCCCATTTCAATCTGAATCATTTTAGCTCCATCCACAATCGTTAAAACAGTTGAGAGACAATTGAAGACAATCTAATAAAGACTCAGACCCACGATAAAGCATTCAAGGAGAAGCCAACCACCAGAAGATCATCAAATCAACTTTCAAGGAGATTGGCCGAATCATGAACTTCGACATCTCAAGATCGAGACTGAAGAAATTGGAGAATGATGACAAGTTCCGCCATTTCAATCTGAATCATTTTAGCTCCATCCACAATCGTTAAAACAGTTGACAGGCAATTGAAGACAATCTAATAAAGACTCGGACCCACGAAAAAGCATTCAAGGAGAAGCCAACAACCAGAAGATCATCAAATCAACTTCCAAAGAGATTGGCCGAATTATGAACTTCGACATCTCAAGATCGAGACTGAAGAAATTGGAGAATGATGACAAGTTCCGCCATTTCAATCTGAATCATTTTAGCTCCATCCACAATCGTTAAAACAGTTGACAGACAACTGAAGACAATCTAATAAAGACTCAGACCCACGAAAAAGCACTCAAGGAGAAGCCAACCACCAGAAGATCATCAAATCAACTTCCAAGGAGATTGGCCGAATTATGAACTTCGACATCTCAAGATCGAGACTGAAGAAATTGGAGAAGGATGACAAGTTCCCCCATTTCAATCTGAATCATTTTAGCTCCATCCACAATCGTTAAAACAGTTGACAGACAACTGGAGACAATCTAATAAAGACTCAGACCCATGAAAAAGCATTTAAGGAGAAGCCAACCACCAGAAGATCATCAAATCAACTTCCAAAGAGATTGGCCGAATTATGAACTTCGACATCTCAAGATCGAGACTGAAGAAATTGGAGAATGATGACAAGTTCCGCCATTTCAATCTGAATCATTTTAACTCCATCCACAATCGTTAAAACAGTTGACAGACAACTGGAGACAATCTAATAAAGACTCAGACCCACGAAAAAGCACTCAAGGAGAAGCCAACCACCAGAAGATCATCAAATCAACTTCCAAGGAGATTGGCCGAATTATGAACTTCGACATCTCAAGATCGAGACTGAAGAAATTGGAGAAGGATGACAAGTTCCCCCATTTCAATCTGAATCATTTTAGCTCCATCCACAATCGTTAAAACAGTTGAGAGACAATTGAAGACAATCTAATAAAGACTCAGACCCACGATAAAGCATTCAAGGAGAAGCCAACCACCAGAAGATCATCAAATCAACTTTCAAGGAGATTGGCCGAATCATGAACTTCGACATCTCAAGATCGAGACTGAAGAAATTGGAGAATGATGACAAGTTCCGCCATTTCAATCTGAATCATTTTAGCTCCATCCACAATCGTTAAAACAGTTGAGAGACAATTGAAGACAATCTAATAAAGACTCAGACCCACGATAAAGCATTCAAGGAGAAGCCAACCACCAGAAGATCATCAAATCAACTTTCAAGGAGATTGGCCGAATCATGAACTTCGACATCTCAAGATCGAGACTGAAGAAATTGGAGAAGGATGACAAGTTCCCCCATTTCAATCTGAATCATTTTAGCTCCATCCACAATCGTTAAAACAGTTGAGAGACAATTGAAGACAATCTAATAAAGACTCAGACCCACGATAAAGCATTCAAGGAGAAGCCAACCACCAGAAGATCATCAAATCAACTTTCAAGGAGATTGGCCGAATCATGAACTTCGACATCTCAAGATCGAGACTGAAGAAATTGGAGAATGATGACAAGTTCCGCCATTTCAATCTGAATCATTTTAGCTCCATCCACAATCGTTAAAACAGTTGACAGGCAATTGAAGACAATCTAATAAAGACTCGGACCCACGAAAAAGCATTCAAGGAGAAGCCAACAACCAGAAGATCATCAAATCAACTTCCAAAGAGATTGGCCGAATTATGAACTTCGACATCTCAAGATCGAGACTGAAGAAATTGGAGAATGATGACAAGTTCCGCCATTTCAATCTGAATCATTTTAGCTCCATCCACAATCGTTAAAACAGTTGACAGACAACTGGAAACAATCTAATAAATACTCAGACCCACGATAAAGCATTATAAGTGGTAGGAGGAGATTTTTGAGAGAAAACTAAATAGGCACACCTTGAATACACAATTTATTTTCCAATTTTAATTACCGAAATATTGGAAAAATGAATTGTTCTCATCAGGATATCAAAACATATCGATTTGTATATCAAACAACGTATTGCGGGAAGTATTCAATACAACAACATGTTCATAATCCACCGAGCTCCCGACCCTCTTCCCTTCTTTCTCTTCCACGCCCTCATGAGCTTACACTTCAAAAATGTTTTAACATATAGTGTAGTAAAGTACCTTATAAATATAAATGCTTTATGCTCTCCGGGGAGTTGATGCATCACTTTACCTGACATTCATAAACGAGAGTTATGGTCATATAAGCTGACTACAGGAATTGTATTTCGTGACGTTTATTGGTTGGACGACATATCAAGGTCCCGTATACTTTTGACAGTTGCCGAGATGTGTATTCATTGAAATAATTCAGTAGATTTTAGAATGCGAGAAATGTGAGAAAACGAAAATAAAAATTTTTATTGTAGAGAAATCGTATTAACCACTCAATAACAATTGAATAATGAGCGAATCAAGTTGATAAATTTTTATTTCCCTCCAAAAAAACTTGGAAACAATGGTTTTATCTTCAATTGAATAGCTTGTGATCGCCTTCCGTCAAATTACAATTCACCGTAAGGAACGTTGAACTTTATCGTGTTTATGTACATTTTGATAGCTAGACTTCATCCGACTCATTTTGAGCCAATAAGACCTGGAAAATTCGAATGTACTCCCCTTAAATTATAATCTATAGTCCGATCAATATAGACACCAGACAAAAAGCAAAGTACTGGTGGAGAGCTGGGGTTTACCATTACAAATGGTAAGTGTGCTACAAAAGTTATTCTGATTCATAGGTCAGAGTTTTTTGGATTTTTCTCGAAAACGGTATGTTTTATAAAAAAACTCTCAGACCAAAGCTGTAGATCTTAAAATTGTCTACAAAAATGGTTTCGATGATTTTTTTTCTAGGAATTACCATTCCTGAGGTATCGGGATTATAAGAGTCACATTATACTCATACTCATAGTTTTTTGACCGTGGTTTTCTCTGTAGGCCTACTCCACTAACTATTATGACAAAATTCTTCTTTAGATTCATACTTCAACAGTCATATCTTCTTCTTCGATTACTTCTTCTTCCTTTTCCTTTTGCTGGCTGTTCATAAATCATTCAAATGTGACTGAGTCATTGGTCTACACTCTATCAACTGGCTATTTGAGCAAGACTGTCCTTGGTAATTGGTACACGCTGGAGAACACAGCAAAATTTGGCACTACAACCTTTTGGCAATAGCAAAAAAAGTGTTGAGGATCTTTTTTTGGAACAGGTGACGGTAAAGTTTCAATCAGTTCCAGAGTATTATCTATCAATTTCCAGTCCCAATCTTCTGGGTTCAGTTGATTGCCTTTGAACTTGATATTATACTCGATACAAGTATTGAATGATGTCGATGGTGGAGGAAGACAAAATGTTTTGAAACTCCAACAATAAGAAAGCGAATTCCTTCTGTAATTATTGTTTGAGATGTGGAATCAATTTCTGTAAACATTTCGGCGCAGATATTTCTTATTTCTATTCGCTTTTGAGCCTTACAAGATCTCAGAAAATAAATAATTTCATCTATTGTAGTCCTTGCTGTAAGTAGTACTAATAAATCAACATCTTCACCAACTACAGTTGTTGTGTTTGTTGTATTAAATTCTTCTGTTGCTGTTCCAATTATCTGCGTTATTTTTATCACTTAACATGCGGACCACGTGGTAGAGAGGATTCAATTAGGGATTATCTTTTGAATAAATGTTTTCAGAATAGTATAATATATATAAAAGAGGCACAAATAAGTACTTATACTGGTCTAAAGTGCCTGATACGTTTATACGTGACTCTTAAAATCGCGATATCTTAGTAATAGTGACACTTAAGAAAAAAAATCATGGTTACCATTTTTGTAGAGAATCTTAAGTTCTACAGCTTTGGTTTGAGGATTTTTTCGATAAAACTCACCGTTTCCGTCGAAAATCCAAAAAACCTCTTTGACATTTGAATAATTACGAAATAAAATAAGATGGAACCCAAATCATGGTAGTAACTGTTTATTCAACCTTTCCTTCCCCAAATGAATAGTAATTAACAATCAATTTTTTGGAAATAATGATTTTGTCTTCAAGTAAATGGCTTGAACGTCTGTTTGTAGTAACTTTCCGTCAAATTATCGTGTTTATTGTCATCTGAACTGAAGATTTTAATAGCAACGCGATTAATTTTGCGCCGATAAGGTTTATTCGAATTTTTCAAAATGAACAAACGTGGAAATCAACGCTTATTTTCCAAGCGTATTTTTGATATGCGATTAACCTCTTCTGTACCTTTGAGCTTAATCCAGGTAATCGTCCAGTACCAATTCATGAAATGAGGTTGAACTTCGTTCTTTGTTGTATAATTCTTGATGAATATCAACACCCAAATATAAAGGATTTGAATCAACGACGTTTAAGAATCAAAATGCATTTTCTTGATACGAAATTTTCGATTTTTCTATAAGAATTTAAAACATTTAGAGATCTTACTTTCTCTTTTTTACTATCAAGAGCTTTTTTAATGAATTTTCATTTTTAAAATCGCGTGAATATTATTAAATATAAAAAAGCGAGAAAATGGAAATTTTTCATAGTGTAGATTATCCAGTATTGTGACAATATATGTATCCACTGTCTGATTTTGATGAGGACTTTCAGACCGCATAAACATCCCCTGATTACATTTTGATAAGGGTCGCGACAGTTTTCGTGTGTACGTATATATGTATAAAGTAAAATTATTTCGCTAAAAGTATTCAAGAATCCTTTAATACCACATCAGCGGTCACCATTAGGAAAATAAATACTTTTGTTATTTAAATTTCATTTCCGGTCCAGTGTTTTCTCATTTATCTCGCCCGCCCTATTTCTTTTAATGTGTGAAGTTAATGACATATAAAACTTTTTTAATCTATTAAATTAAATAGATACAGTGAAACATTCGAGTGGGATATAATTGAAACAAACCCATGATTGTAGTGTCTTTACATATTTTCATGCAGCTTTCATCATTTTTTTTTGACATAAAAAAAGCACACGAGGGAAAACCGGTTTACATTCGAGTGGTTCGAGATCTTGAACTTCTGTAAGTTGTAGTGTTCGGAAAGGACGTGCCTTGGTAGCCGATTCCGCAGGCTTCAAAGAAAGGACTCCCTGTAAATTGACGTTCTAAGCGTTTGTAAGCGAACTCGATGATTCCAGGACACGTCTGCTTGAAGAGCAGGTCTTGCAAAAACTGCTTTAGGTTCGAGATCTTGAACTTCTGTAAGTTGTAGTGTTCGGAAAGGACGTGCCTTGGTAGCCGATTCCGCAGGCTGCAAAGAAAGGACTCCCTGTAAATTGACGTTCTAAGCGTCTGTAAGAGAACTCGGTGATTCCAGGTCACGTCTGCTTGAAGAGCAGGTCTTGCAAAAACTGCTTTAGGTTCGAGATCTTGAACTTCTGTAAGTTGTAGTGTTCGGAAAGGACGTGCCTTGGTAGCCGATTCCGTAGGCTCCAAAGAAAGGACTTCCTATAAATTGATGTTCTAAACGTCTGTAGGCGAACTCGATGATTCCAGGTCACGTCTGCTTGAAGAGCAGGTCTTGCAAAAGCTGCTTTAGGTTCGAGATCTTGAACTTCTGTCAGTTGTAGTGTTCGGAAAGGACGTGCCTTGGTAGCCGATTCCGCAGGCTTCAAAGAAAGGACTTCCTATAAATTGACGTTCTAAGCGTCTGTAAGCGAACTCGATGATTCCAGGTCACGTCTGCTTGAAGAGCAGGTCTTGCAAAAACTGCTTTAGGTTCGAGATCTTGAACTTCTGTAAGTTGTAGTGTTCGGAAAGGACGTGCCTTTGTAGCCGATTCCGTAGGCTCCAAAGAAAGGACTTCCTATAAATTGATGTTCTAAACGTCTGTAAGCGAACTCGATGATTCCAGGTCACGTCTGCTTGAAGAGCAGGTCTTGCAAAAACTGCTTTAGGTTCGAGATCTTGAACTTCTGTAAGTTGTAGTGTTCGGAAAGGACGTGCCTTGGTAGCCGATTCCGCAGGCTCCAAAGAAAGGACTTCCTTTAAATTGATGTTCTAAACGTCTGTAAGCGAACTCGATGATTCCAGGTCACGTCTGCTTGAAGAGCAGGTCTTGCAAAAACTGCTTTAGGTTCGAGATCTTGAACTTCTGTAAGTTGTAGTGTTCGGAAAGGACGTGCCTTGGTAGCCGATTCCGCAGGCTCCAAAGAAAGGACTTCCTATAAATTGATGTTCTAAGCGTCTGTAAGCGAACTCGATGATTCCAGGTCACGTCTGCTTGAAGAGCAGGTCTTGCAAAAACTGCTTTAGGTTCGAGATCTTGAACTTCTGTAAGTTGTAGTGTTCGGAAAGGACGTGCCTTTGTAGCCGATTCCGTAGGCTCCAAAGAAAGGACTTCCTATAAATTGATGTTCTAAACGTCTGTAAGCGAACTCGGTGATTCCAGGTCACGTCTGCTTGAAGAGCAGGTCTTGCAAAAACTGCTTTAGGTTCGAGATCTTGAACTTCTGTAAGTTGTAGTGTTCGGAAAGGACGTGCCTTGGTAGCCGATTCCGCAGGCTTCAAAGAAAGGACTCCCTGTAAATTGACGTTCTAAGCGTTTGTAAGCGAACTCGATGATTCCAGGACACGTCTGCTTGAAGAGCAGGTCTTGCAAAAACTGCTTTAGGTTCGAGATCTTGAACTTCTGTAAGTTGTAGTGTTCGGAAAGGACGTGCCTTGGTAGCCGATTCCGCAGGCTGCAAAGAAAGGACTCCCTGTAAATTGACGTTCTAAGCGTCTGTAAGAGAACTCGGTGATTCCAGGTCACGTCTGCTTGAAGAGCAGGTCTTGCAAAAACTGCTTTAGGTTCGAGATCTTGAACTTCTGTAAGTTGTAGTGTTCGGAAAGGACGTGCCTTGGTAGCCGATTCCGTAGGCTCCAAAGAAAGGACTTCCTATAAATTGATGTTCTAAACGTCTGTAGGCGAACTCGATGATTCCAGGTCACGTCTGCTTGAAGAGCAGGTCTTGCAAAAGCTGCTTTAGGTTCGAGATCTTGAACTTCTGTCAGTTGTAGTGTTCGGAAAGGACGTGCCTTGGTAGCCGATTCCGCAGGCTTCAAAGAAAGGACTTCCTATAAATTGACGTTCTAAGCGTCTGTAAGCGAACTCGATGATTCCAGGTCACGTCTGCTTGAAGAGCAGGTCTTGCAAAAACTGCTTTAGGTTCGAGATCTTGAACTTCTGTAAGTTGTAGTGTTCGGAAAGGACGTGCCTTTGTAGCCGATTCCGTAGGCTCCAAAGAAAGGACTTCCTATAAATTGATGTTCTAAACGTCTGTAAGCGAACTCGATGATTCCAGGTCACGTCTGCTTGAAGAGCAGGTCTTGCAAAAACTGCTTTAGGTTCGAGATCTTGAACTTCTGTAAGTTGTAGTGTTCGGAAAGGACGTGCCTTGGTAGCCGATTCCGCAGGCTCCAAAGAAAGGACTTCCTTTAAATTGATGTTCTAAACGTCTGTAAGCGAACTCGATGATTCCAGGTCACGTCTGCTTGAAGAGCAGGTCTTGCAAAAACTGCTTTAGGTTCGAGATCTTGAACTTCTGTAAGTTGTAGTGTTCGGAAAGGACGTGCCTTGGTAGCCGATTCCGCAGGCTCCAAAGAAAGGACTTCCTATAAATTGATGTTCTAAGCGTCTGTAAGCGAACTCGATGATTCCAGGTCACGTCTGCTTGAAGAGCAGGTCTTGCAAAAACTGCTTTAAGTTCGAGATCTTGAACTTCTGTAAGTTGTAGTGTTCGGAAAGGACGTGCCTTTGTAGCCGATTCCGTAGGCTCCAAAGAAAGGACTTCCTATAAATTGATGTTCTAAACGTCTGTAAGCGAACTCGGTGATTCCAGGTCACGTCTGCTTGAAGAGCAGGTCTTGCAAAAACTGCTTTAGGTTCGAGATCTTGAACTTCTGTAAGTTGTAGTGTTCGGAAAGGACGTGCCTTGGTAGCCGATTCCGCAGGCTCCAAAGAAAGGACTTCCTATAAATTGATGTTCTAAGCGTCTGTAAGCGAACTCGATGATTCCAGGTCACGTCTGCTTGAAGAGCAGGTCTTGCAAAAACTGCTTTAGGTTCGAGATCTTGAACTTCTGTAAGTTGTAGTGTTCGGAAAGGACGTGCCTTTGTAGCCGATTCCGTAGGCTCCAAAGAAAGGACTTCCTATAAATTGATGTTCTAAACGTCTGTAAGCGAACTCGGTGATTCCAGGTCACGTCTGCTTGAAGAGCAGGTCTTGCAAAAACTGCTTTAGGTTCGAGATCTTGAACTTCTGTAAGTTGTAGTGTTCGGAAAGGACGTGCCTTGGTAGCCGATTCCGCAGGCTTCAAAGAAAGGACTCCCTGTAAATTGACGTTCTAATCGTCTGTAAGCGAACTCGGTGATTCCAGGTCACGTCTGCTTGAAGAGCAGGTTTTGCAAAAACTGCTTTAGGTTCGAGATCTTGAACTTCTGTGAGTTGTAGTGTTCGGAAAGGACGTGCCTTGGTAGCCGATTCTGCAGGCTCCAAAGAAAGTACTTCCTATAAATTGATGTTCTAAACGTCTGTAAGCGAACTCGATGATTCCAGGTCACGTCTGCTTGAAGAGCAGGTCTTGCAAAAACTGCTTTAGGTTCGAGATCTTGAACTTCTGTGAGTTGTAGTGTTCGGAAAGGACGTGCCTTGGTAGCCGATTCCGCAGGCTCCAAAGAAAGGACTCCCTATAAATTGATGTTCTAAGCGTCTGTAAGCGAACTCGATGATTCCAGGTCACGTCTGCTTGAAGAGCAGGTCTTGCAAAAGCTGCTTTAAGTTCGAGATCTTGAACTTCTGTAAGTTGTAGTGTTCGGAAAGGACGTGCCTTTGTAGCCGATTCCGCAGGCTCCAAAGAAAGGACTCCCTATAAATTGATGTTCTAAACGTCTGTAAGCGAACTCGATGATTCCAGGTCACGTCTGTTTGAAGAGCAGGTCTTGCAAAAACTGCTTTAGGTTCGAGATCTTGAACTTCTGTAAGTTGTAGTGTTCGGAAAGGACATGCCTTGGTAGCCGATTCCGTAGGCTCCAAAGAAAGGACTTCCTATAAATTGATGTTCTAAGCGTCTGTAAGCGAACAATTGCTTTAGGTGGGATTGTGTTAAAGAGCTCGAAAGAGTATCTACCGTGGTAGTATCGGTATAACAAAGTCTGATCGGTGACCTTTCCTCTGTGCTTTAAGCTGTTCATGGTCAACTGTAGATAGCCTATAAGTCGCTCTCTTCTGTATTCAGTCGAGCATCTTCAGGGTATGCTTGGAAGTCGAGCTCTAAATGTGCGAGCAATACTCCAAAGATGGATGAATCTGAGCTTTGTTGAAGACTAGAAACAGTTGCGGGGTATACAGCGTCTTAAGTTTTTGTGAAGCTTCCTAAGCTAACTCGACCCACAACATTCAACAAGAAAATATTTTCTTGTTATTCAATAAAAGACAATTGTGGTGATAAGATTTTTCGATTGTGATTTGTCTTTGACATCAAAATAGATTTAATTTTTGGCAATAACCTCTTCATTGGTGAATTTTGAGCGCAATTCAAATAATTTTGACATCGTTTTTATCATCTTAATAAAACAGAACTTCCTTCTTATTCAAATGGGACCATTTATCGGCAATTTAGTCCTAAAACGTTCCATTGACAATACTGCTCAGAATAATCATTTCGGTTCGTCTAAACATAGCTAACCAATTCCGAACAGTTGATTTTTATAGGCTAGCTATGAAAAACGGAATAGAAATGTCAAAAAGTGGAAGAAAACTGAGGCAAATGTCAATACTGACACGTGACTATGAAACACGGAATAGAAATGACAAAAAATCATAAAAAAACTAATAGAAATGTTAAAAAGTGGGATAAAATTGACAGAAATGTCAAGACTGACACATGACTATGAAAAACGGAATAGAAATGTCAAAAAGTGGGAATAAAACTGACAGAAATGTCAAGACTGACACGTGAATATGAAAAACGGAATAGAAATGTCAAAAAGTGGGAATAAAACTGACAGAAATTCTAGACTGACACGTGAATATGAAAAACGGATTAGAAATGTCAAAAATGGAAAAAACTTGACGGAAATGTCTATACTGACACGTGACTATGAAATACGGAATAGAAATGACAAAAAAATCTTGAAAAAATTAATATAAATGACAAAAAAATCGAAAAAACTAATAGAAATGTCAAAAAGTGAAAAAAACTGACGTAAATATCAATACTGGAGTAGTTTTTTGACAGAAATGGATGCTTTATAAACACAACGGTCTTGCAATCTAACAAAAGTTGTTTTATTCAAAATCATAATATCCACTGTTTACCAATGAAAACATCGGATCGTAAACATAAATGCATTTCTATTGGCCGAAGCCGTATATACACAATTTCTTCGATAACTATACACAGTCTGCGATAAGCAGTGGCTTCGTTTAGTGAGATTTATTCAATTCATACATTCTGTAGACCATGGACGAATGAAAAAAATAAAATTGCGCACTGTAATGGGAATAAAGAAAAGTATGAATTTAATAGTAAAGATTTAGATATACAAACACAGCAAGTTATTTTAAATATATTCGAATGTTTAATAAAGGAGAATATTCAACAATCTTATAATGTAATCATACTAAGAATCGCCGAATTAACTAGAGTAAATAAATTTTCATTTATCGAGTAGTCACGAAAGGGGTTGCGGTGAACCATTCACAGAACAAATAAAGAAAAACTGAAAATCAGTTTGATACTACTCAAGATTTCATATGTAAGACAATTTATAGTTTTTATAAAGAGAAAAGGCTAGCAGATTATCCAGAATACAATTATACCTAGAAACATTGCGTCAAATTTCGCAATAATCGAATCGTCAAGAATAATCCGATGGCGACAAGATTATTTGCGGCAGATAAAAGACTACCGAAGTTTTACTAGACAAATGGATCAGTTCACGTCTGGTATCCTGTTTAAACCAAACGCCCTTACGAGCAGGCACATTTTACTCGTCTATTTAAGTTTTATGATTCAATATTCAGTTGTAGCGAGTTAAGGAGGTATAATAATGATTTTTTTGCAAGTTCCAAGTAGGACTACAATTAAGTGCGAGTTTTCGATTATATTACTTTAATTTTCAATGTATTTATCAGTAAATACATAATTTATTACGTAGTTTCTATCATTCTATCCGTCCTTCCTTGATTTGAAGCAACTTCTGAATCATTTTAACAATCATTTTATTACACCCTTAACCTCATTGCATTTTACGTACTCCTGATAAACCAATTTCAATTTATTTATATTCGACAGAAAAAACCGTTAGCCGGAGTGGACTGCTGGTTATAATATAATCCATGAATACCGGAAAATTTGAAACAATAGAGAAATACAGTTTCCGTAATTTGATCATTTCGTTTCAATTTTTCACTCTATCAAAGCCAATTAACGTATAAAAGTCAAATAGAAGCCATATTAAAATTCTGTGCATATAGTCGATATTAATATTCTTCGTTTTATTGTATTCGTATTGTCAACAAGCCTGGATATAATTGCACTATATTTTATGAGAGAATAAAGCTCAGGTCAATTTTATTTTGAGGTAATTCCATTTAGTTTCACATCGTAATCTCATTTTAATATATTTTTAACTTTTCAACGAGAGAAGTAGTCGTGTCAACTTGATTCCTACTTTATGTCGATCTTTTATCTTTACTCCTGTCCATTTCATTCTGAAGTAAATATAGTAAAACCTAGTATAGTCAAAGATATTTAAGAAACAAAATGGAAAATAGCAAAAGGAGAACATGTACAAACTTTCATAGGTCACTATTCCAATGTTATAATAGTCATTGAAATTCTAATGAGTTGTTTATAAATGTTAGAAGTATGCACAAAAGAAATCAAGACTTTACTGGGACACACAGTATTGGAAATACGTGCCACCAAACTTGTGGCAATATTGTTGGAAAACATATGATGTTCAAAAAATCATTCGCACCAAAATAATGAGAACATTGAGCTGAAATTTTGGGAAAGATGTTGGATGTATGTAAGAAAAAAATCAAAATTGTTGGGTCACACAGTATTGGAAATACGTGGCATTAAATTTGTTGCAATATTGATGGAAAACATATGGCGTTCAAAAAATCATTCTCACCAAAATAATGAGAACATTGAGCTGAAATTTTGGGAAAGATGTTAATGAATGTTGGATGTATGTAGAAAAAAATCAAAACTTTGTTGGGTCACACAGTATTGGAAATACGTGCCATCAAACTTGTCAATATTGTTGGAAAACATATGATGTTCAAAAATCATTCGCACCAAAATAATGAAACCATTGAGCTGAAATTTTGGTAAAGATGTTAATGAATGTTGGATGTATGTAAGAAAAAAATCAAGACTTTATTTGGACACGCAGTATTGGAAATACGTGCCACCAAACTTGTTGCAATATTGTTGGAAAACATATGATGTTCAAAAATCATTCGCACCAAAATAATGAAACCATTGAGCTGAAATTTTGGTAAAGATGTTAATGAATGTTGGATGTATGTAAGAAAAAAATCAAGACTTTATTTGGACACGCAGTATTGGAAATACGTGCCACCAAACTTGTTGCAATATTGTTGGAAAACATATGATGTTCAAAAATCATTCGCACCAAAATAATGAAACCATTGAGCTAAAATTTTGGGAAAGATGTTAATGAATGTTGGATGTATGTAGGAAAAAAATCAAAACTTTGTTGGGTCACACAGTATTGGGAATACGTGGCATCAAACTTGTTGCAATATTGTTGGAAAACATATGATGTTCAAATTAATGAATGTTGAATGTATGTAGGAAAAAAATCAAAACTTTTTTGGGTCGCACAGTATTGGAAATACGTGCCACCAAACTTGTTGCAATATTGTTGGAAAACATATGATGTTCAAAAATCATTCGCACCAAAATAATGAAACCATTGAGCTAAAATTTTGGGAAAGATGTTAATGAATGTTGGATGTATGTAGGAAAAAAAATCAAAATTGTTGGGTCACACAGTATTGGAAATACGTGGCATTAAATTTGTTGCAATATTGATGGAAAACATATGATGTTCAAAAATCATTCGCACCAAAATAATGAAACCATTGAACTGAAATTTTAGAAAGATGTCAATGAATGTTGGATGTATGTAGGAAAAAAATCAAAACTTTGTTGGGTCGCACAGTATTGGAAATACGTGCCACCAAACTTGTTGCAATATTGTTGGAAAACATATGATATTCAAAAATCATTCGCACCAAAATAATGAGAACATTGAGCTGAAATTTTGGGAAAGATGTTAATGAATGTTGGATGTATGTAGGAAAAAAATCAAAATTGTTGGGTCACACAGTATTGGAAATACGTGGCATTAAATTTGTTGCAATATTGATGGAAAACATATGGCGTTCAAAAAATCATTCTCACCAAAATAATGAGAACATTGAGCTGAAATTTTGGGAAAGATGTTAATGAATGTTGGATGTATGTAGGAAAAAAAATCAAAATTGTTGGGTCACACAGTATTGGAAATACGTGGCATTAAATTTGTTGCAATATTGATGGAAAATATATGGCGTTCAAAAAATCATTCGCACCAAAATAATGAGAACATTGAGCTGAAATTTTAGAAAGATGTCAATGAATGTTGGATGTATGTAGAAAAAAAATCAAAACTTTGTTGGGTCACACAGTATTGGAAATACGTGGCATCAAACTTGTTGCAATATTGTTGGAAAACATATGATGTTCAAAAAATCATTCGCACCAAAATAATGAGAACATTGAGCTGAAATTTTGGTAAAGATGTTAATGAATGTTGGATGTATGTAGGAAAAAAATCAAAATTGTTGGGTCACACAGTATTGGAAATACGTGGCATTAAATTTGTTGCAATATTGATGGAAAACATATGGCGTTCAAAAAATCATTCTCACCAAAATAATGAGAACATTGAGCTGAAATTTTGGGAAAGATGTCAATGAATGTTGGATGTATGTAGAAAAAAAATCAAAACTTTGTTGGGTCACACAGTATTGGAAATATGTGGCATCAAACTTGTTGCAATATTGTTGGAAAACATATGATGTTCAAAAAATCATTCGCACCAAAATAATGAGAACATTGAGCTGAAATTTTGGGAAAGATGTTAATGAATGTTGGATGTATGTAGGAAAAAAAATCAAAATTGTTGGGTCACACAGTATTGGAAATACACAGGCATTAAATTTGTTGCAATATTGATGGAAAACATATGGCGTTCAAAAAATCATTCGCACCAAAATGATGAGGACATTGAGCTGAAATTTTGGGAAAGATGTTAATGAATGTTAGATGTATGTAGAAAATAATCTAGTACAATTTACCTGATGTTGTAAAGTTATATTTCCAGCATTTCGCTTCACATATTCATTCCTAGCTCATTCTAAGTGTCGCGACGTTGTATGATTCCATCGCAAGAATTTTTTTACTGATATTTATTCCGCAATGGCTAATGCTTCTAATCCTCCTTCCATCTGTCTATTCTCTAACGATCTATCCATTCGTTAGCTTTGTATATGTACTTGTTGACGAAACTTGTTTAAAGTTTTGAGTACTATTATTAACTCTTCATTTCAGGTTCCCAGACTAGATATCAAGTAAAAGAATTCCCCGACGGTGCTTCTTTGCTTCGTATAGAACCAGTTAAAGCCGGTAGAGACGACGCTAACTATGAATGTGTTGCTGAAAATGGTGTGGGAGATGCTGTTAGCGCAGAAGCCACGCTAATCGTCTTCGAAAGTAAGTTTGACAATATAAATATTTTTTGTGTCAAATTCTTTGATGCAGCTCCGATTTTCCTGAAAATTTGGAATTAAGCTCATTTCACCCTCCACATCAAGATTTACATGGACGCAAGGTGTGCAAATTATTTTTAAGGGGTGAAAACCGCCCCTTATCGAAACATACCAATATTATAGTTTTTCGTACTTTTTTCCAATTCAAATGTTTTTCGTTTATGCAGCATAAATATCTTAACATATTATACAGTAGAAAATTTATATATTTTGAAGTATCAACCCTTAAAAATCTTTAAAAACTACCCTTCTGATGAAAATAATGTAGGAAAAAATCTTTTAACGATTTAAAACATTGCAATTTCATTTTTATTGTGAAAAATTCATAGCATTTTAATAAACTTCAATTAGTAATTAATTTTCACTATTCAGCTTGTAAAAACTACCCCTTTGCAGAAAATGAAATAAAAATAAATCTATTAGACTATTAACTATTAGATTCTGCATTCTTTTTGGTATTAAAGTTTCTTGTCTCTATTTGGAGTAATTTTTAATTGTCTATACCCTGTCAACCCTTAAGAACTACCCCTTTACCAAAAATACAATGAAAAAGTAGTGTTTAATGACATTCAATGACATTTTTCATGAATGAAAATTCATTTTCTGCCGTAAAAAAAAATATTTTTATTAAAAAAAATTTTTACAATTGATAAAAAAAAATTAAAACAAATATAAATATTATATAGATATATATACATAGTAGATTAAAAGTATATCATCTCTTGGTACTCTCAAATGTACCTACAGGTAATTTAGAATCAACAGAAAAAATTCGTGCGTAAAAATTTGGAACTTTTTATATCCTATAATTCACCAAAAAAATTTCAATATCTTATTTTTTATGTAACTCTGTTCATTTTGAAGCTATCACATCCTCCAAAAAACCATTTTAAAGGTAATTTTCAGTACTACAAGCTTATGTATTTTAGAAGGGCTTGAAACCTTCCACATTTTATAAATAAAGGGTCAAAGGGCTGTGGATAAGCAATCCTCGCACTATAGTGACAGATTAATTTGATTATAACTCCGTCAATTTTTATGCTACAAAAACAATAAAAAAATCAAAATAATCGTCATAAAAAATGCTTTAATTTGATTGTTTATTCGTTTTTGTAGATCTTACAGTTGTGGAGAAAAAATGAGTAAAACAATTTTTTTTATTAAAAAAAAAAGTATTATTTAGTGCTAATTATTTTCAAAATTATGCATTTCTAGTCAGCCAAACTTTCAGATGTCGTTTATAACATTTAAATAAAGTATTTGGTACAAGGAATAAATTTAATTTTGATTTTCAATAAAATGGCTTTAGTTTTAGTGCCAATTTTTTAGCTTTAACTATTTTACATCATATTTTACTGAAATTTCAGTCGAAATGACTTTTATCATTTGTCATTTGAAAGATCTTTTTAAGCTCTTTAAAAAATATTTGATGACTTTTTGTTGAAAAATGTACCCTTTTCCAATTATTCCAGATTAAATGCTCAATTACGTAAAACAAAAATTATTCAAATATCTATTTATATATTTATGCTTTAGGTAGATTATTAAAATCTTAATATATAGCTTAGTTTCTTTATTTTTTTATAAGCTTCATTTTTGTTCATTACACTTTTTTCGATAAACTGCCTAACAAAGTTACAAAACCATTGAAAAATGGGGTTTTTTTGAATAAAAATCATACTTTTCAATTGCGAATAACTCAAAAACTATTGCTCTGTCGAAAAAATTTCATACGACATTTTTTACTTTGAATTTGCCGATCTTTCGATTTCTGGAGTTATATTGGGGGCTTTAGGAAATTCGGAGGGGAAATATTTGAATACCTGGCCGAATTCAAAATATTGTACTTCAATAAAATTTTCAAAGCATTAAATAACTGATCTAGAGGTAGACTGATAATAAAGAACCCGAAGAAGATGAAAAAGAAGAACAAAATAATAACAGATGATAAGGAAATAACGCAACAGTATAAGAAATCTGGGTAATGGTACTAAGAATGTTCAATGAAGGTAGGACACGTGGAAACAACAGAAATATTGGATGGAAGAGGATGAATAAAGTACCAAGTACTAATGGAATGATTTTATTCATGAAAAGAAAAAAATAGGAGGAGCTCAACCCTACATAGGACCCAAGGTATCCTTGTTGAACAATATCGAACAATTCCCTACTTCGTAATCGTTAATATTAGACCTAGTTCATGAAAAATCTATCGATTAGTGTCTTTCACCACTTACAAAACAGTTTAATTTCCAAAAAAATATATAATTATCGTTTTAAGTAAGTAAAAACTGAGAATTCTTGATTAAATAACCAAAATAATGAGTTTCGTGATATTGTTTTTAATAATATAAAGAATAAAAGTTGGAAGAACTTAATTATCTTCTAAATTAACTTTTGTATGAATTCGTCATCTAAAATATTTCATCAGTGCCCCGAAAATTCAAATTAAGTACGTGTCTCGCAGAAATCATTTATAACCAAAATTTACCATGAATTCCCGTTCACAAGTGGGAAAGAAGCAGGTAGAAATGTCTTTTTATTTAATTACGAGCTTTTCTTCTCTCCGCATCCGGTTCCTTTCCAATTGAATTCTCATTTTTCTATAATACTTCCCTGCAAATATTATTTCGAATCTAATTTATGGGAGCTCTACGTCTACGTATAAAAAAATTATCGTTTTCGGGAATGGTGAGCACCACACGATGAGGTTCCTACTTCTTAATAAGTATGAGTACATGGAAAATTATTTACATATTTATTTTTATTCTTAGTACTATAATAAACTAATTATTAACAATGGAAACCAGTGGAACGGGAAATGGAAGAATAAAACAGATAAAGTAACCCTCGAAACAAAACTTGGAGGCTAATGATTGAGTATTGAATGATTTTTCTAACAAAACTCAATTCAACTACATTCTAAGTATATTTGTGGCGGTATGTGGCTTATAATTAGGTATTGAATGATTGGATCTTGAAGTTTCCATCTCCAGCTCCAGATTTCCATTAATTTTTACCTAGGTGCCTTATAAAAATGTGTCCAATTCTCAAAAATGTCATGAAACAGCTTAAGAGAAACTGGTCTTTTTGGAAAGATGGCAGTGAAGACGTCAAAGGGGTTACAGTGGGTTGAAGAAGAGTCAAAGTTTGAGGTTTTTGGGTCTAAAATAAGAATGAACCACGGTGGAAGCAAGGTGATGGTATGGGAATGTTTTGAACGAAACGCTAGTTGAGATTTTGAATTTTGAAGAAGGAAATGTTCTTGCCAAGTATTCCTCGAATATGTGGAGTATTTGAAAAATTTCAATAGAACGAAAGTACTGGAAGAAATTATTTTACAGTCACAGTCGTTCAACCTCAACTCGATTGAATGGTTGTGGACAACAAATTGGACAGGGAAGTCAGAAAGCAACGTTCCCAATTATTACAGAGAATGCCAAAATTTTGCACAGAAATAATTGAAGCAAATCAAGAATTTAAATATGTAGATAACATGATGATGATGAAGAATGTGTCAATTATTTTTTTCCCACTAATCTCAAGATGTGAAAAAATAAGAAACGAGAGAATCAGGGAGATCATGAAAGTGCAGCATACGATTACAGAAGACATTAGGGTGAATCAGTTGGTACAGACATGTGCAAAGAATGCCTGAAGACCGCATGCCCAAACAAATTTTAAATTGGACACCACGAGGAAGAAAAAAGAGAGGAAGACGAAGATTAAGTTGGAGGGAGGCCATCGAGAAGGATATTCGAGAAAAATAATTGGAAGAAGATGTTTAGGGAGATCGAAAAAGAAGGAAACTGGAAGTTTGTTTGGTTTGAATCTTATAAGGAAACGTACGTTGACATTTGCCTCGGTAAGTACATTATTGTTGGCACTTATTTTAGCACTGTAACTTCAACTTTAGTTTTTTTGTTCCATCTCCGATCGAGGCACAAGGTCTCTTCAGATTCTAGAATGGGATCTGTAAAATTGGGCTTTGCTCTGAAATCCTTGGAGGATTTCAATGTTGGAGTTACTTGCAGTACCCCAGAGTTGAATCCCATACGTCCATTCGTTTTAAAACTACCTTATAGAGAACCAGCTCATTTCCGATGTTTGAACAATGCATTTTTTCGAATTTGATACCCAGTTCTGTTAAGATATTCTCTCACCAAGTTAATCTCCTATCTAGATACATACCCAGATATTTTATATCATTTTCTAGTTTTAATGTTGTTTGTTGTGGGCTAACTAATTTTAGTTAACTAATTTACGTTAGAGAATTTGGATGCGTTGCAAGAATTCTTAAATACTAAGCTGTAGAAATAAATAGGATCATCATACCATGCAATAAATGAAACGAAATGTCATTAAATAGTATACATTCAGATCTAAAGCACCAGAAAGAACTGGAGCCTTCAAGCTCCAACATCATAAACTCCAAACTTGTTTAATGGATTCTGGGATAATATTGATGATGATAATCTCGTTAAAGTGAATACAGAAGAGCCCTGAACCCTTCTGTATCAGTTACAGTGGAAGAAGTATTGGAAAAGAAGGTAGATAGGAGTAAATCTAATTATTGAGACAACCTTCAGGGGCTGAGACAGACAAATACTCTACTAGGAAACTGTAACTAGAGAAGATCCTTATCCTATCCTCAACTCCAGGGGGAGTATGAAATAGAAGACGAAGATCTCTGCTACAACAATCCCAGATTCTGGACTTTTTAAAAGGAGTGGGATTAACAAATCAGCTTTAAACATTGAGTTTCTCAGTAGGGGGGGTCACAACAGATCATTTGCGTCGCAATATATATGATACTATTTCTGTTTTCCTGGTGGTAGGTGGATCAGAAATATGAATTAGATAGAGTATGGTACTTCAGAGTTGTTTGGGTGTAATTCCGTATGTTTATCTCGATTATTTGCTCCAAAACAGTTAAATAATTAGAAATTCAAATTAATACGAGAACATAAACATTTTCTTATTCTTGTTTTTGTTTACATAACCTCTAAAATGGATTATAGAGCCATATTCAGTTCAATAATTACAGAAGGTAATTAGTTATTTAATTCTCGCAATAAATTCTTCGTTAGGACTAATAACTGAACAACTCGAACAAGTAAACATGATATTACATACTTTCTTAGGAATATTGCGCGTCAGAAACTCAATTAAATCTCAAGAACATGAATAATTTAAGATATTGCTCATTGTTCTGTAGATAATATTCTGGATAATAGAGCAAATGCCTACGCTAGTATATTGGAGCGTGGCATAAATCGAGTAGGTCGGGCATTGTTTTAGAGGAAACCCGAAGGATTCGAGATGTAAGGAATAACGTTAATAAAGGAAACAAAAACAATTAGCTTTACTAAAAATAAATATCCGATGTTATTAGACTACCTCCTCAATTGACCTCTTGTCTCACTCGGATGAATTTCAGGGTGGAATCGGGGTAAAAAATAAAACCTTTCTAGATAATGCTGGATGAAGATGGGATATTTATTAGTAAGAAAAAATGTGTTTGAGGAAAAAACATCAGTTATTCGTGTATATATTTTATGAGATGGAATTTATGTAGGGAGAAGCACTTTCGACAAGATGAATTGGAAAGGTGTTTATATGTCATGTCGTATTTAGCGCCACGCCATGAAAAATGGCGTATATTTGAAAGAAAAAAAAGTTAAAGTGGTTCTTCAGAACGGAAAGTTATTTGAAATCGTATATTGAATACGGAATTTATGATAATTCTCAAGTGTCACTTCCGGATACTCAATATTTCTCGGTTAAATATAAAAAGGTATCAAAATATCGTTCGAAACATTTTCCTCGCTAATAGAAGACAATATCAAACGACACTAACATCTAGTTCCAAATCAGCTCCTACCAAAACGTTTTTCTCTTCAGAGAAAGTATCTGGCCGTGTACTATAAGGAATAAGCCACTTACTCAAGCTGTTGCTACTCGAGATCTTTCCTAACCTCGATCAATAGGATTTCTCCATCTTCCCTCTTTGTTCTTCTTCTTTTATTCTATCGTGATCCAGCTATTCTCTTGGCCTTGGATAACTGATTAATCCATCGTCGTTAGTTATTAATTGGAGTAGATCATCAGATTTTAAAATCTTCTTCATGAATCCTGCTGTTCAATGCTTACTCAGGCTTTTACTCGACTTATAGCTTCTGTTGGTGTAGATGCTCATAGCATTATGGATGGCCCTGATGTGGTAGACCTTTCTTTTCAGTTCCAGCTTGGATCGCCTACTACGTCTTCAGCTGGTGAGATCTTTCCTAACCTCGATCCCTTCTTTTATTCTATCGTGATCCAGCTATTCTCTTGGCCTTGGATAACTGATTAATCCATCGTCGTCAGTTATTAATTGGGGTAGATCATCAGATTTTAAAATCTTCTTCCTTGATCGTCTTTTTGTCCAGATCTACTGGATCCTGCTGTTCCAAAAGGGGTTCTTGAAGCTTCTTTTGGTGTAGACGCTGACAGCATTATGGAAATAAGGACCTTTCTTTTCAGTTCCAGCTTGGATCGCCTACTACGTCTTCAGCTAGTCGTCCTCTGGTCCACTATGTAGTAGATGTTGTCCTTGAATGTCAGTTTTTGGTTCAGCAGGACTCACAGGTGTTTGGCATACAAGACTTTGTATAGCATCCAAGTATTCTTATTAATAGTAATCTTCTTTGGTCTACCAATCTTGAAGGCATTTTTAGTTGACTTCAAGAACTGCATTAAATAAATGAACTACCTTATCCTCTTCTTTTTATCATAATAACCTTTCATATATCTCAATATCTCAGTGTCTAATTACAATAAACTACTTATCGACAATGAAATATGATTGCTATGACCAAAAAACTCATAAAGGGTTATCAGTTCAGAAAATATAACTCAAAAAATATCGCATAAAACTAATTCGTAATAATTGTGATGCCGTTTACATAGGACAAACATCTCAATATTTACAAAATAGATTAAAAAATCATTAGTACACAATTATAATCGTTGAAATAGCAAAGTACACATATTTAATGATAAAAATTCGAAAATCGTAGGTAATAATTTTTCGAAATGGTTTTTATACAAGCGAAGAGGGAATGTATAAGCGATTTAAATGAGATTCTAATTCGTATTTTATCAATTTCAATGTAAATTTAAATTTATCACAAATAATCTTTGCAGTTATAGAAATCAAATTTCATTGGAATGAAATCGTTAGTACACAAACTTTATTTTGTTCAAAAATATAAAATAGAGTGATTTTTTTGAATTATTTCATACATTTCAAGTTGTTTGAACTGATACCGAATCACTACTATGGATCAGATCATTTCACAACTATATCCTTTGGAATATTTTCATATATATATAAAATATGATATCAAAAGAATTTCCCTTTGACAATTTTTTTTATGAAAAAAATGTCTCGCGTCTACAAGGAAGTCCCGACTAAAGTTTCCGACCGAATATTTTCTTATTGTAATACGGAATCGCATATCTAAAAGATCCTAGCGCAGCTAATCTCATTGTATACCTTTTATGAAATTTCTTCACGTTCTTCCTTCCCCTTATATTATATTACCCTCGTAATCTGTGTATTCATACTTTTTTATTTTTCTCGTAAACATCCTCCTGTTCGCTTATGAAATAATTATTGGAAACATTATTTATTTTTTACTACGGTTTTCTCAAACTTTATAAACCCCGAATTTGATTATTTTTCTAGACAGCACAATTTGATACATATATCGTTTTTTATTAATGGTGCGGCATCAATATTACCGATAATTTTCAATTGATATGTGTTTTTTGTATTTGCAAGAATGTGTTTTCTTATTTTCGCTACAAAACCTAATACTGCAAATGCTGACGATGCAGTCAATGGCTAGAAACTCTGTCAATCATGATTAGAGTCAAGTCAAGAGTAATCAATGATCTGCTATATGAGTTATTACTCAATTTAATCAACTATTTATCGCTGGTATCTTTATTTATAAATGGTGATACCTCTCATAAGCTATCATACTGTTAAAAGAAAAACAGATTCCATCCAGCTTAAATAGTTAGGTGTGGATCATAATTTGTAGATGGCGCCACGCATTCTAGTTATATGTCATTTGTCATAAGGACTTCCCTATGTGTGAAACGTCAAACATGGCGGCGGTTCGTTCAATTTTCATGTCATTTTTGTCAATTTTTCTCATTAAAAGTTGAATAATACTTCGTGTTTTTGTTATAATAACCTCAGATACGTCAATTCACCATTGGACATGCGTTTACTATCAATTCCTCCACCTGGCAACGTTAAAATGAGATTACTAAGATTCAATGAATCTTCTAATTTCATCCAACCGTTATATTTACGTACCATTTTCTTGTTTTCACAACAAATTTACCATATTTACTATTAGGAATGAGTTTATTCCTGACCAATCAATTCCTCATTTAACAATCTTGTCTTCTGACCCGTGTGAACCAGTTCTGCCTGAAGCTGATGAGAAGAAACAAAGAATAAACCGTCAAGTAGTTGTTTACGTTTATATTTTTTGGTGTCACGGGATTATTTAGCCTGTAGGTCATTGAATGGATTGAAATAGTATAATAATTCATCAATAATTTGGTAACTTTTAATAGTTTTGATAGTACAATCTTTATAGTCCTCATCATCTTGCTAAGTCTTTCAACTAACCAGTCAGTTTTGAAACATAAATGTTTTCATTCCATTTTCGATACAAATGAACACAAATTGTCTCGAATTACATTTGCTTTTATTGAAGAGTATTTTCCATTATGTCAAGGTTGAATTCGTCATCAAATTTCTACGAAAAACAAAAAAAAAAACAGAAAAATTCTAGTTAATATAGGATCCTACCTTCAAAACAACAGTAAATAATAATTTCTGACAATAAAATGGAAATGAATTATTCCAAATAATGACCTAAAGGCTTTTGTTGACTTTTTGGTTTGTTGTAACTCAATACTATCACATTAATGGTTAGAATATGACGCCTTGGCCACAATAAAAATCCATTTAGACCTTTCCGGAACAATTAAGAATAGCGATACAATTTTTTTCACTTTTATTTTGGAAACTCTAGCTTATAAGGGAAATATGCGTCGAAATTATTTATACACACAATTTATCTCATATACTTCATTCATACACTAAATATTCACTTACACTTACAGGATAAACTATTCACTAAACACTTAACATTTAATTTATTTAAATACATTTGTCGATGTTATTCCATGGTTGCTAGAGTCTCGTTTCATATATAACAATCACATTCTAGAATCTTCGATCCATGGGAATTACATTATAACGTAAACAATAATATTTTAGGACGAGACCGGGTTCACGGTTCAAATCTTCTTCTACAAACCCATACATCGATTTACAAATATGTTTTATATAAGTTTCTGTCTGTTAGTAGGTAAAAGTTGTGTCTTCTTAACCTATAAAAATAAATCGTCTTTTTTTACAAACTTTCAACATCGGACATTTCACAGAAATGTCCTTTAAAGACGCCAATAAAATCTCCCATCTATCGGAAAAGTTCAGAACACAGTCCTAATCATATTAAATTATTTTTACTGCTTCATTGCTACAATCTGATAGAGGTTTTATGGAACTTTATCGTCAGTCTGGTCAAGTTTTATACAAAAAGGTTTATAAGGAAATTGAGGTTACGATTTCAGTGGATTCAAATTGTTGTTTGCAACAAAGTGATTTCAAAATTTGTTCACCAACAAATTCTTTAAAATCAGAATATTTTCCAGCGATTCCGAGTGATCATTGGGCGATAATCTTTATTTAAACACGTAGAATTCCCTCCCGAACCTAGCAAAAATAGATTTATTTGCTTACTAACGAATATTTCCCCTTATTATGCCACTTATAATCCTAAACAATACACGGAAATATAATGAAAATACGTTACACGAAAAGGTGTCTGTTAATTGAAAAGCACGTCAAGTAGTCGACAAGCATCAACTCGGCTGTGGAAAAACCAAGCAGGACGCTTCGTTAATTTTCAAAAGGGATTCTTGGCTTTTGTTTTTTTGCATCCCCCTTTCGAGGGTCAAGTGAGGGGTGCCAACAAAGCTAATGAAAATAAAAGGAAAGCAGAGGCATTTCCCTGGAATTAATATTAACCTCACCGTGTTAGCTGTCGGTTATCACCTGGTTCGTGAATTTCTCACTAGTTATTTTTGTATAAAAAAAAAGTTCTAAGGCGAATTTAGTTTCAAATTATCAGTTTTTATAATCACTGAAAATATTTTGCTATTTTAGTTTCAATAATTTCCGACGAAAAAATTCGATTATGTAATAATTATGTAGAGAAATAGATCTAGCAAAAATTTGATTCGAAAAAAATATTTTTCAAAAAAATAAATGCGTATTGAATACTGTAGATATGATAAAAAAAAAAATCTAACCCATCAACGAGGGTTGTACCTAAAACAAGGTTCCCAATGAGCTACAGTTTCAAAGAAAGGTGATAAGCTAAGTCCATCAATAGTGACGTTCGTAACGGTTCTCCCAGTCTCTAGTTGGCCACCTGTGAGTATTTTTCGAAAAGATTAATACGTATTAGATACTGTAGATATGATAGAAACAAAAAAATTTAACCCATCTACGAGGGTTGTACCTAAAACAAGGTTCCCAATGAGCTACAGTTTCAAAGAAAGGTGATAAGCTAAGTCCATCAATAGTGACGTTCGTAACGGTTCTCCCAGTCTCTAGCTGGCCCCCTCTGGGTATTTTTCGACAAGATTAATACGTATTGGATACTGTAGATATGATAGAAACAAAAAATTCAACCCATCTACGAGGGCTATACCTAAAAATAAGGTTCCCAATGAGCTACAGTTTCAAAGAAAGGTGATAAGCTAAGTCCATCAATAGTGACGTTCGTAACGGTTCTCCCAGTCTCTAGCTGGCCCCCTCTGGGTATTTTTCGACAAGATTAATACGTATTGGATACTGTAGATATGATAGAAACGAAAAATTTAACCCATCTACGAAGGCTATACCTAAAATAAGGTTCCCAATGAGCTACAGTTTCAAAGAAAGGTGATAAGCTAAGTCCATCAATAGTGACGTTCGTAAAGGTTCTCCCAGTCTCTAGCTGGCCCCCTCTGGGTATTTTTCGACAAGATTAATACGTATTGGATACTGTAGATATGATAGAAACAAAAAATTCAACCCATCTACGAGGGCTATACCTAAAAATAAGGTTCCCAATGAGCTACAGTTTCAAAGAAAGGTGATAAGCTAAGTCCATCAATAGTGACGTTCGTAACGGTTCTCCCAGTCTCTAGCTGGCCCCCTTTGGGTATTTTTCGACAAGATTAATACGTATTGGATACTGTAGATATGATAGAAACAAAAAATTCAACCCATCTACGAGGGCTATACCTAAAAATAAGGTTCCCAATGAGCTACAGTTTCAAAGAAAGGTGATAAGCTAAGTCCATCAATAGTGACGTTCGTAACGGTTCTCCCAGTCTCTAGCTGGCCCCCTTTGGGTATTTTTCGACAAGATTAATACGTATTGGATACTGTAGATATGATAGAAACAAAAAATTCAACCCATCTACGAGGGCTATACCTAAAAATAAGGTTCCCAATGAGCTACAGTTTCAAAGAAAGGTGATAAGCTAAGTCCATCAATAGTGACGTTCGTAACGGTTCTCCCAGTCTCTAGCTGGCCCCCTCTGGGTATTTTTCGACAAGATTAATACGTATTGGATACTGTAGATATGATAGAAACAAAAAATTCAACCCATCTACGAGGGCTATACCTAAAAATAAGGTTCCCAATGAGCTACAGTTTCAAAGAAAGGTGATAAGCTAAGTCCATCAATAGTGACGTTCGTAACGGTTCTCCCAGTCTCTAGCTGGCCCCCTCTGGGTATTTTTCGACAAGATTAATACGTATTGGATACTGTAGATATGATAGAAACGAAAAATTTAACCCATCTACGAGGGCTATACCTAAAATAAGGTTCCCAATGAGCTACAGTTTCAAAGAAAGGTGATAAGCTAAGTCCATCAATAGTGACGTTCGTAAAGGTTCTCCCAGTCTCTAGCTGGCCCCCTCTGGGTATTTTTCGACAAGATTAATACGTATTGGATACTGTAGATATGATAGAAACAAAAAATTCAACCCATCTACGAGGGCTATACCTAAAAATAAGGTTCCCAATGAGCTACAGTTTCAAAGAAAGGTGATAAGCTAAGTCCATCAATAGTGACGTTCGTAACGGTTCTCCCAGTCTCTAGCTGGCCCCCTTTGGGTATTTTTCGACAAGATTAATACGTATTGGATACTGTAGATATGATAGAAACAAAAAATTCAACCCATCTACGAGGGCTATACCTAAAAATAAGGTTCCCAATGAGCTACAGTTTCAAAGAAAGGTGATAAGCTAAGTCCATCAATAGTGACGTTCGTAACGGTTCTCCCAGTCTCTAGTTGGCCACCTGTGAGTATTTTTCGAAAAGATTAATACGTATTAGATACTGTAGATATGATAGAAACAAAAAAATTTAACCCATCTACGAGGGTTGTACCTAAAACAAGGTTCCCAATGAGCTACAGTTTCAAAGAAAGGTGATAAGCTAAGTCCATCAATAGTGACGTTCGTAACGGTTCTCCCAGTCTCTAGCTGGCCCCCTCTGGGTATTTTTCGACAAGATTAATACGTATTGGATACTGTAGATATGATAGAAACAAAAAATTCAACCCATCTACGAGGGCTATACCTAAAAATAAGGTTCCCAATGAGCTACAGTTTCAAAGAAAGGTGATAAGCTAAGTCCATCAATAGTGACGTTCGTAACGGTTCTCCCAGTCTCTAGCTGGCCCCCTCTGGGTATTTTTCGACAAGATTAATACGTATTGGATACTGTAGATATGATAGAAACGAAAAATTTAACCCATCTACGAAGGCTATACCTAAAATAAGGTTCCCAATGAGCTACAGTTTCAAAGAAAGGTGATAAGCTAAGTCCATCAATAGTGACGTTCGTAAAGGTTCTCCCAGTCTCTAGCTGGCCCCCTCTGGGTATTTTTCGACAAGATTAATACGTATTGGATACTGTAGATATGATAGAAACAAAAAATTCAACCCATCTACGAGGGCTATACCTAAAAATAAGGTTCCCAATGAGCTACAGTTTCAAAGAAAGGTGATAAGCTAAGTCCATCAATAGTGACGTTCGTAACGGTTCTCCCAGTCTCTAGCTGGCCCCCTTTGGGTATTTTTCGACAAGATTAATACGTATTGGATACTGTAGATATGATAGAAACAAAAAATTCAACCCATCTACGAGGGCTATACCTAAAAATAAGGTTCCCAATGAGCTACAGTTTCAAAGAAAGGTGATAAGCTAAGTCCATCAATAGTGACGTTCGTAACGGTTCTCCCAGTCTCTAGCTGGCCCCCTTTGGGTATTTTTCGACAAGATTAATACGTATTGGATACTGTAGATATGATAGAAACAAAAAATTCAACCCATCTACGAGGGCTATACCTAAAAATAAGGTTCCCAATGAGCTACAGTTTCAAAGAAAGGTGATAAGCTAAGTCCATCAATAGTGACGTTCGTAACGGTTCTCCCAGTCTCTAGCTGGCCCCCTCTGGGTATTTTTCGACAAGATTAATACGTATTGGATACTGTAGATATGATAGAAACGAAAAATTTAACCCATCTACGAGGGCTATACCTAAAATAAGGTTCCCAATGAGCTACAGTTTCAAAGAAAGGTGATAAGCTAAGTCCATCAATAGTGACGTTCGTAAAGGTTCTCCCAGTCTCTAGCTGGCCCCCTCTGGGTATTTTTCGACAAGATTAATACGTATTGGATACTGTAGATATGATAGAAACAAAAAATTTAACCCATCTACGAGGGCTATACCTAAAATAAGGTTCCCAATGAGCTACAGTTTCAAAGAAAGGTGATAAGCTAAGTCCATCAATAGTGACGTTCGTAAAGGTTCTCCCAGTCTCTAGCTGGCCCCCTCTGGGTATTTTTCGACAAGATTAATACGTATTAGATACTTTAGATATGAAAGAAACAAAAATATATAAAAAAATTTACGTATTTCATCAATTATTCATAAATTTTACAATATTCCTAGCAGAAATATGAATGTGATTCCCAACAAACAAGATTCCCAATGTAACACATCTTCGAAGGAAGGTGATAGGCTAAATACAACAACAGTGACAACCCTAATTCGGTTTCTGTCGCAACGAAATTATGTTGTATTGCGAAAACCTTCATGTCCGCTTAGCACATCCGTAAATGTCACAGGTATATTGCCGAGGGTCGCACGGGTATGTCCTCATCCCCTAGACATACCCACCAGCGATTATCACCTCTTCCAGCAGCTAAAAGAAAAGAAGATGACAAACGATTCCAGAGCAACGGTGAATCCGAGCAGAGATCACACGCTTCTTTAACGAATTAGCGAAAAAATGTTTCCACTTAGCAATACAAAAACAGTGTAAGCTTTTTTCTATAATAGGTCTATCACCCGGCTCTCATTTAATATCTTCCTCACACTCTAGGTCGTCACTCCAACTCTTTCGTGGTCGATCTCAACCATCATCTCTCATTCGACTTCAATGTTGGTTCCATTGGTTTTTACGCTGTGATATCCATTCATTAATGTCTTCATTGAAGGTTTAATTGTTATTTTCTAAATTGATGTTTTTGTTTTTTGACTTTCTTTCGCCATACAACGTTCTAAAGACATCCACGAGCTCGTTGTACTCTTACTTCGTCTTCTACGGCTCCATAGCTGTTTATATTAATACCAACGGGTTCTAATTTGTATCTAATGGACTCTTTTAAGATTGTCATTCAATTGGTTTGTTTTGCCTACAGTCACATGTGTGATTCAACGTATTTAATATCTGCTTGTGGTGGTTTTGCCGGTCCCAAGCCTAGAAAAAAGACGATCTCTCGTGGGCTAGGCTAGCACTTTATCCCCTAGAGAACAGTTCAGATGACGGATAGAATATCTTGGATATATAAATAATTCAATTATATATTGGGGACTTCTATAAACGTCTTCTCAACCTTCGCTAGTTGGATGGTACTACTTGGTTCTTTGCCAGATTATTAAGATGGTTGCCATATTTTTGGGATAGATTGGATATTTTTACCTGCAACCTTTGCATTTTGATGTCCTGAGCACTCACATTGTTAGGTACATACCAAGGAGTGTTTACTAGGAAGAACATTGAGCTGAAACCTTAGAATTTCGATGTTGGAGTTTTTGTCACAGTTTTTACTGAGTCTCAATTCTAAGTCTGCGATCCAGATGTATCCCTTAGAATATGGCGCTTTTTTGTTTAGATAATAAATGACTATTGAATGTGACAATTGCACTTGGATGTATTTTAGAGAGAGATCATTACGTTCACCACAACCCTCGTATATTTTTATTAATTCTTCTCCGAATTTCATGATAATTTGAACAGTTTTCAATGATTTCAATATTTGTTAATTAAGCTTCAGCTGTATATACCTACAATGTAAGAGAATTAAAAAATACAGAAACTTTTTGTTTTTTTGTTTTGTTTCTTCCGCATATTTCTTTCTCGGGTGTTCATTCAAATAACATTGTTCCGTCAGGAGTCCTCTATGAACGCGTAGGCTGTTTATAATACGTAGGTTGATGTATTGATCAAACCTTTGCTTATTACATATTACGCCAGAAATAGTCTCAAAGGTCTAATACAGTCTCCTCTTCGAGATTTTCTATTTCCTTCAGTTCTACATTTGGATGATTATCTCCTGGGAAACGGTCAAGGAAATAAAGTCGTTGCCTCTATTTTTAAATATATGCTGGAATAAATAAATAATCAAAAAATTTATTATATCGTGAATCTGTTCTTATTATCCAGTATTGTTTGGTATAACAAAAAATTAGTTTTTCAAATAACTGCTACATGAAAAAGTTATGGCTTCAATACTATTGAATACCATGGAAGACCATAGACGTATTTTTGAATTATTAAGTAGTGAGTGAGTAGTAAGAAGTTGAAAAACTAAACTGTGGTTTTAACCTTGAATCACGAACATGTTTATCATTTCTAGAAGGTATTTATTTGATGTGAAGTAGACCTATCAATCACGATGATTAGAAGATGCTGTTGACATAATATTTAGAGCTGAAGTTGAAGCTGAAGTTATTGCACGATACCCAAGCGAATTGGCCATAGATCAATGAAGATAAAACAAAAAGAGTGATGAGGTTGAGAAAGGAGTCAATTATTACAAAGAAGATAACGAAAAATATCAAAAAATATCGAAACAGGCCAAATTCTCGGGACAAAGTAGACTTCTCAGAAGAAATAGCAGAACTAGACATAGACAAATGCTTGAAAATAAACTATAAAAGCGAAATAAAGGATATTTCCCACAATTTTTGTTATTTATTTCATTATGGTAGCTGATTTCATTTAAACCAATAGACACAATGAAGAATTGCAACAGTTTGACCAGATTTTATCACTTCAAAATGAACTATACTCCAACAAACACGCATAAGCACCCCTTTGGGGTCTACCGATGACTAAAAGATGCTGTTGAAGTAACATAATTCATTTATGGAGCCCTAGGTCTTCCGACAAAATGTTAATGATGATTTTATAGTATTCAAGAATTCGTGGAATGATTTGCAAATTCAAGTTTCCAAAGACTTCTTTATTAAGAGTCAAAATCATGAAAAACAGCAGATAATTCCACACTCCAATTGTGTGCTTTTGGAGAAGATAGATAAAAATGGAAAAATTTGGAAGTTGTAGCAATCATTTTTGATGTCTAAAGCTTCAGATGGGTATACTTGGCAAATATTGGCTAGCGGCTTCAAAAACTTCTTTTGTGGATGTAATTGCATCAAATGGATCAGTTATAAGTATTATAATATAAAGCTTTCTCCGTTGTTAAGAATTTTATTTACAAAACAAGATGAATTAGAACGAATTTCACCAAATGAATCAAACTATTAGCACGTGACAACTAATAAAGATTCGCGATGATTAGAAGATGCTGTTGACATAATATTTAGAGCTAAACATGAGATTTTATGATCAAAAAGAAGTTACTGCACGATATCCAAGCGAATTGGATAAAGATCGATGGAGATAAAACAAAAAGAGTGATGAGATTGAGAAAGGAGTCAATTATTGCAAAGAGGATGTCGAAAAATAGAACATCTGTTCAATATCAACAAAAAATAGGCCTAATTCTCGGGACAAGGTAGACTTCTCCGAAGAAATAGCAAAACTAGACATAGACAAGGAAGAAAAATTCCATTTTGATTTGGGAATGCTTGAAAATAAACTATAAAAGCGAAATAAAGGATATTTCCCGAAATTTTTGTTGTTTATCTCATTATGGTAGCTGATTTCAATTGAACCAATAGACACAATGAAGATTTGCAACAGTTTGACCAGATTTCATCACTTGAAAATGAACTATACTCCAACAGACACGCGTAAGCCCCCCTTTGGGGTCTACTGTATCATGATTCATTTATGAAAATGAAAATGAAACAAACATGAACATGAAACAAACTATTAACACGTGACAGCTAATAAAGATTCACTTGTAAGCGCTTCAAAACAGGGCAAAGAGTCTGAATAAAGTGACATAAAAAATAAATTTTATCACAATTAAATCGATAATTGTTCAAAATATAATATATATAAGGCATAAAAATTTTTAAAAATATGAAGGTCAACCAAAAAAAATCTTTTGAAGGGGTGAGTTATCTAACTATATAGATATGGGCATAATTTCCAGAAAAAGGGCATTTTTTTAACTATATTTTTTGTTTTGTAATGGACTGGAGTCATTAACATATTCCCATCTACGTTAACGCGATTTTTCGTGAGTTTCAACTGTCGTCATAATTTGCGGTAGCTGCAAAGGGATTAACTAAATCTGGAAAAACTTTGAATTTACAAACTATTTAAATAGTGAAATGTAAAAGTGCCGCGGCTTTTAAACATTTTGACGTTGAATGCCTGTTGAAACCGAGAAGTTATGAGGCCATTGAGGCATTAATATAGTTCATTTGCAACCGCAGCAACTTTGGAACAAAATATTAATTTTATTATTTACGACTTTTGAATAATTAAATCATTATTTAATAGCATTGAATAATGAAGTACTTTCCAAGTTATAAATAGGGTAGTTAATAATTGAGTTTCATCGAAGTCGTAAAGAAAGTAATTTATTGTATAACTTGGTTAAAATTTCAATTTAATATTATTTAAATTTCATTAATAAAGCATATTTCATAAGATAAGTGAATATTTTTATCTAATAGTCCAAGAGCCAGGTGAAAATTTGGTTAATTATTTCTTCACGATCGATAATTGGTTAAACGATTATTGTACCATAAAATTTCGTGAACGTCAGCTGCGGAGAGGATGATAATGATGATGAAAAACCATCAGAAAGTGATGACAGCGATTCTGACAATGATACGAAGATTGAAAGTGAGTCTAGTCGAAGCGAGAACGGAACTGATCAAATTTTTAGCGTTAGAGGCTACCGCCGCTTATCCATCCCGCCGAGCTGGATACTGGACTATAATATTGTTACACGGAAACCATGAATCGAATATAAATCCAAAAAAAAGCCTTTAAAATAATAGAATCGAAAGTGGTAATGGGAAATAATGAGATTGCTACTTCTGATGGTTGAAAGATGCTACTGGCGCAAGAATTAGAGCTGAACAAGAGGTTATAAAGTCAAACAGAAGTTATTGCACGATATCCAAAACGACTTGGTCAAGGATCAACGGAAATAGAAGGTGGTAGGATCGTTGTACTGTTGGCAGAAGGCCCCTGGGAATGGGTACTTACAACGGTTAGGGAAAACGTCACATTCTTGGGTCAAGGTAGATTCCATCGAAGAAATAACATAACTAGACGTAGACAAAGTGAAAAACTCTATTTTGTACTGGAAATACTTGATAATAAACTATAAAAATGAAATGTAGAAAGGTGTGATTAACTAGTTAACACGCATAAGCCCCTTTTTGGGGTCCAAACCCGATTTGCAAGGACTTCAATCCTTCTCCATTTTCATTTCCAATAAACAAGCGAACAAAGACGATTCTGGATAGCGCCGTTGAAGTAACACGTTGGTTGATTTTCCAACTAAGTAAAGGCTTCCATTAGAGAACCATTTTCAGCATTACAAACTTCGACTGCACTTGGATAAACTTCTCCAATGTTTTTAGTAGCAATCGTTGCCTAATTGTCTCAATCTTAAAATGTTTAATATGGAAATCAAATACATCATTTTCCTGTCTCCCAATAGATGTAGTTGTTGTGAACACTTATGTATAATTTATGAATATTTTTCTTCCCCCAATCGACAGAAGAATTGAGTTATTATTTTCGGTATATTCAATATTTCCAATTACCTAATTGGAAATGTTTGTTAGCGTCGATGAAAGTTTGTTGGCGAAATTTGGAGTAATAAATTGATGAGGGATATGGCGGTACAACAGTTGTTTGAAACAATATCGGGAAAAAAATCGGCCGCACCGGCACCAGAGGATATTAAACGAACATCGAATTATTGAAAAGTTGTAATATGTGTCATTTATTATCAATTTTAAACGATGTATTTATATGAATTGTGAAAATATTTTTCCCATTCGTAAACTACGCACGGGTGTTTGTAATAAATAAAAATATAATCACATGACTAATTCGAATTATAATCCGCTTTTTTTCGGAAAAAAGATATAGTACGAAGACCGGTTTTGATATTTTTGCATCTCATCAGAATTTTTCAAGAATTGATTCTTTTTCGTAAGAAATGGAGCACAAGTTAATTTAATTTGAACGAAGTTTTATCTTATTTCATATCTAATGAATTCCTTTACGAACTGCATGTCTTAAATAGAAGAGAGATCGGAAATGAACAGATTTTAAACTAAGTTTTTTTGGACAAGACTTCAGTATACCACGGCGAAGAACGTGATACTGTTCAATTTTCATGTTGGCTTGTATTTATCCAACAGTTTGCAATTGTATGAAGAAAGGTATAGTACGATGACCGGTTTTGATATTTTTGCTTCTCATCAGGTCCTTTCAACAGCTTTCGTCGGTAATTAAAACTGAAAAAACTACGAGCCATGCGTTGCTAATTAATTCAAGCAAACAAACACACTCTGGCGCTGTCTTTACACCATAATTTGTTATACGTGATGTATCAAATTTATTTTATAAAATCTCCAGAATAATTTTGAAAAGAAGGATTTTTCTTGAAATGGAGCTCAAGTTAATTTAATTTGAACGAAGTTTCATCTTCTTTCATATCTAATGAATTCCTTTACGAACTGCATGTCTTAAATAAGAGAGAGATCGAAAATTGACAAATTTTAAAGTATGTTTTCTTGGCAATTCTTCAGAATACCTCTCAAATTTGATTTTCATGAAATTTCATATATACAAGGTGACAAATAGGAAGCTACCTAAAGTATAAAGCTGTGCGCACAAAGATTTTGGGATGATAGGCCTCGATTTCAGACCGATTTGATGTGGAAAATGGTTTTTTCTTAGTAACGATGCAAAGCTACCAGCTTAACCTACCCTAACTTAACCTAATCTATCCCAACTTTTTTTTCGTTTGAGGTGGGATCTAACAAACGTGAGGTTCTTTACTGTCTTCACAGTCTCGTCCAGTTTACCATAATGTTCAAGTTCCTGAGTCCGTCAAGCATGGTCCTATTCAGACTCTCCTCGAGGCTGCACGAGACAGAGCGTGCCCCCTTCCCTCTCCACTACTCTCCTCGTTGTCGCACCGCTTCTTGTAGATTTTTCAAACGCTAAAGAACGTGGCGAGGAATCAACACATTCTCGCTTTGCTGTCTTTTCTTTCAAGGAATTAATAGGGATTCAGAAAAATCCTGATCAGTGAATGACTTGACGCAGTCGTTTGACTCACGTCCATTTTGTAGTGGACGCGGCGGCCATCTTAATAAATGCAAGGAGTAGATGACAAGCATTTCTGTTGTGTTCTCTTGCTTTTGAGGGCTTCTAGGAGGCGACTCTCAAGAGTCTGGAGTAAGCATATTATATACGAGGAGTTTAATCTGATATTTAACCCTAAAGGACACTGAACTGCCCCACGGAGATCCAGAAAGTCTTATACCAGAAAATATAATCCAATATATAATTCTGCGTGTAATTATAATATTTTTTTAGTTTTGTGCTGAAAACTAGCGCTGGAAAGACTCGTACTGAAGTAACTAATTATAAACTTTTATTCAAGATTAGAGCAAATTAAGAAAATAACAAATTTGTGTTATCAAATTTTCAATTATTTGCTTCGACATGTTTAACTGCCAGCTAAAAATTATAATAACTACATTAAAAGATGGCAACAGCGCGACTTGAACCTGGGACCTCCCGCATGTGAGACTCATATTCTAGCCACGGGGACCTTAATAATACGTTTTCTTACTTTTGCTTAAAGTATATCGCTAGTACGTACAATTTTACGCACTCGAAAGGTTTATTAGTTTTGTGTTTGACGTTATGAAGTGTTTTATTGCAACGAGACTGTATTTGAGATTTTAGACACCAAACAATTGGAAAAATTGATGAAAAAATACGCGAAATATATTAAGATGGTTAATTCATATGATAAATCACTTTATTCTCCTGACAATTAAAGCTATAACTATAATTTTTACAAATAAATTCACGGACTTGTGTCAGAACGGATAGAAAAAATGGCCTAATCATTTATTCGGGATTACCCATAATTCTTTTCGAGATAATACATTACCAGGATAATGTAAATCAACCAGTCATTCTATACATTTTGAAATATATTGTTAGAATTTATATAAAACTTCGTTATTTTTGTTTTAATTCGTTTATGACGTTGGAGGATTTTTTTATACAATCTCAAGCAAATTCTAAACGAAAAATATCTTTCGGTTCAGTACTTTTCAGTAAGCTCTGATTAACCTTCTAAAATTGGTATAATATTGAAGAATCCCGGCTCAAGAATTATTTTTGAAACGACTGTCTGCGGAAACTGCGGTTTTTCGTTCTGAGTAGTTGGCGGCTATGTTTGTGACGTTAAATGCTGTCATCTTGACTTTTATTCTATTTCATGTATTCCAGTTCGCTTGTATTCTGAATTAAATCTTGTCGATGTGAATTTGTTATGATCAAAACATGAAAATCATAGCAGGTGCCAATTAACTAGACCTAGACGTTATTCTAGAATTGCCTGTGTTGAGCTTAGCTTCAAACGCTAAGTTCAAGTTCTTCCAGCTCTAAAATGGACTTCGTGAAAAGTATCAAATCATTGAAAGGTTCAGAAGATTGGACGACGTGGAAGAATCGTGTTGAGTATGACGGTGATGGACGCTATCGAATTTATGTTCCTGAAAACAGAGATGTCGTCGTCTGTTGTTATTTTCAGTATGTTTGGATTCTTTGTTGAGAAATGATGAAGTCCAAAGTTGACAAAACGTTCAGTTCATTGAACAGAGTTTCAAAAATAAAGTTTAGTTTGATACCTTTTCAATCGTTCGACAATACTTGTTTTGATTAACAAAACTCTTGCTAAAGAATCATCGGATTGTTGCTCAATACTAAACAATTCTTGAGATTACAAATTGGAGTACGTTTGCCCATATCTAATGAGAAAGCTGGTGATTGTGATGACAAACCAGTCTGGCCTCTTAAGGAAAATGGAGCTCATGAAAGTGAAAAGGATAACGATAACGAGTATGACACTTTGGTCACCAAATCAGATGAATCCATTGATGATGAGTCAAGTGACGACTCACTGACGCCGAAAACTCGCTCTGAGTTCGTCGCTTCGGGAAAGGAAAGGCTCTCCATGGCTGAAAGACTTCCCATTTCGCTGAAATTCTTCTTACAAAAGATGATTCGAAGATTTTCAATGACGGTATCCAGTCAGAAGATAGTAATGAATGGAAAATCGCAATTGATACTGAAAACAAAAACGTATACAAAAACGATGAATAGGAATTGACCGAACTTCCTCCAAAAAAGAAAGGAATCAATAATAAGTGGTTCTATCGTGTAATTTTTACGGTATCGTGGTTATAAAAAGTTGTCCACAACGATCTGGTATTGACTATACAAACACCTTCAGCTCAGTTGCTCGACTCATTGTTATTAACAGCAGGATGTTAGTAACATTAGTTAGTCAAGAACGTGTTTGCGTCTACATCTAGTAAAATAGAGGAGAGAGCAAGACGGGAGACCGAAAATGGGGTAGATAAGCTCTTAATCTTGTAAATGCTACATCCTATTGGAAAACGACAGTTTTTGTGCCAAATATTCACAATTTCCTTATAAAGTAGTTTCATTAACTGCATTTTCATACGTTCTCAAATCTCTAAGCCGAATCCTGACTTAAAACCTCATTTAATACCTTAGAAGTGAGACAAGATGGGGATGTTTCGATAGGACATACTCCATCTCAAGCCTTTGTTTCCCTAATATAGTTAAGTTAGGTCTACCTATGAAAAATGGTTCAGACGTACAAAAAGAAGACTAATTGGACCCTGATTGGACGACAGAAGCAATTAGTAAAATGGGCTATAGAAGAGAAGCAGTCACAATAAAGTGAAGCCTTGCAGGACTCTTCAAACTATGATAAGAGCTAGCAAGAAAACTGAAGTGACAAAAATTGGTTAAAAACGGTTCAACAGTTCAACCTCGTATCAATACTACAAGAAAGAAAGAAATTAACTTGGTAATGCAGCTTCAGAAACCTGTCTTGTCATACTTTCATGAAACAACTACAATGAAGTCTTCATCAAGCTTATGGTGTGATTATTCCATGCAGAAGTCATAAAGGAGAACATACATATAATATCCTAACTTTCGACCATTTTTAAGCAGAAGAAATGACTAAAATTTATTGTTTTTGACAAGGAAGATATAAATATATTCTTGTTTGATGCTCCCGATGAGTTTGCAGTGACTAGAAATGACGATGAGTTTGTTATTTCATAATCCAGCTTCTTAATGAGATATTAGAATGGAAAGTCGGGAAAAACAGGATTCTTCTAATGTAAAATTGGTCAATTTGAGAGAATTCTGGACACTCCCACTATTAGCTGATACTGGAGTTAATGTCTTAGCTCACAAGTGACATGGCGAGTGGAAATCTTTAACCATTGCGAAAAGTTATGTAGCGGAGAGTAATAACAATAAAAAGGAAGTTGCAATTGGAATTTTATACATCAAGACGAAGCCATAAGTCTTTTGCGGTATTGGTTAAAACCTTTCGTCGAAGGGAATCAATAACTTTTTGGTAATTGTTACTTAAGTCCTTCGAAATAGTGTCAATATCTGTAGTGAGGAGAAAACCTTAATTTTTGTATATGAAAGAGTTGCCAGCATTCTTGAAACTTTTTAATCGAAGTTATGAAAAGCGTCTAAAGTTATTTCCAAGTACAAGAGATAATTTCATTATACGTGCAACTCCTCCGTTAAATTGATATGGTCAAGTATAACAAAACTCAATCAACGTCCACTTAACTTACCGCCATTTTTCTCATATGACTTCATCAGCCGCTCTTCTTTAGTTAGGTACCTAGAAAAGTTTCAGCTTTCTAGAGAGCATTTGTGAACAATAGACCATAATTCACACACCTAAGTGGTTTCATCTTACGAAACTGAACTTGACGTTACACAGCGTTGGCTATTTGAGATAATTTTAGACTTGAGGAAGAAAATATCTTAATCATGTTATCCAACGAAACGTAAATCGTTTCTAAATCGACTCGCCGTTTTTAAAAAATTCAGTTATACGAGGTCTGGCTATTAAATAACGAGACTGGTTACGAAAAAAAAGGGTTTTATTATAAAAATTATTCTACATTCGAATGCTCCGCTTCAATACACTTTCCTCTTCTCGCCACACACCTTTCCATACGTTTTTTCCATTGATCGAAGCAGTGCTGGATGTCTTTTTTGCTTTACCGCTTCCATCGACTCAAATCGGATCCCTTTAAAAGCAAATCTTTTTCTAACTTCTCAAGGAAATCTGGGCAGACTCGTTGACGCAAAAGTTTTTGGTCAAGAGTCAGATTTTTTGTTTTAACAAAAACTATTATAACTTGCGAACACAGAGCTCTCAATAACTTGACCTAGCGCCCTTGATAGGGATCATGGCGCCCAAAGAGAGGTCCACAAATATACCGTAGAACCGTGAACAGCTGTTCAACCAGAAAGTCATTAAAAATAATTAATAAGGTAAATTGTGAGACATGATTAGTCAAAAACGTGTAATTCCAGACGATTAAAAGACACGTCCCGTTAGAAACATGTCACAATACATCATATTTTGTATGTATAGATATATAAATTGGATTTATCTAATTTCAAGGAAAACTGACCAGACCCATTGACGAAAGAGTTTTTGGTCAAGAGTCAGATTTTTTGTTTTAACAAAAACTATTATAACTTGCGAACACAGAGCTCTCAGTAACTTGACCTAGCGCCCTTGATAGGGATCATGGCGCCCAAAGAGAGGTCCACAAATATACCGTAGAACCGTGAACAGCTGTTCAACCAGAAAGTCATTAAAAATAATTAATAAGGTAAATTGTGAGACATGATTAGTCAAAAACGTGTAATTCCAGACGATTAAAAGACACGTCCCGTTAGAAACATGTCACAATACATCATATTTTGTATGTATAGATATATAAATTGGATTTTTCTAATTTCAAGGAAATCTGGGCAGACCCATTGACGAAAGAGTTTTTGGTCAAGAGTCAGATTTTTTGGTCTAACGAAAACTGTTATAACTTGCGAACACAGAGCTCTCAGTAACTTGACCTAGCGCCCTTGATAGGGATCATGGCGCCCAAAGAGAGGTCCACAAATATACCGTAGAACCGTGAACAGCTGTTCAACCAGAAAGTCATTAAAAATAATTAATAAGGTAAATTGTGAGACATGATTAGTCAAAAACGTGTAATTCCAGACGATTAAAAGACACGTCCCGTTAGAAACATGTCACAATACATCATATTTTGTATGTATAGATATATAAATTGGATTTATCTAATTTCAAGGAAAACTGACCAGACCCATTGACGAAAGAGTTTTTGGTCAAGAGTCAGATTTTTTGGTCTAACGAAAACTGTTATAACTTGCGAACACAGAGCTCTCAGTAACTTGACCTAGCGCCCTTGATAGGGATCATGGCGCCCAAAGAGAGGTCCCCAAATATACCGTAGAACCGTGAACAGCTGTTCAACCAGAAAATCATTAAAAATAATTAATAAGGTAAATTGTGAGACATGATTAGTCAAAAACGTGTAATTCCAGACGATTAAAAGACACGTCCCGTTAGAAACATGTCACGATACATCATATTTTGTATGTATAGATATATAAATTGGATTTATCTAATTCCAAGGAAATCTGGGCAGACCCATTGACGAAACAGTTTTTGATCAAGATTCAGATTTTTTGCCACCAACTTTTGTCATATGTAATTCCTCTAAAACTAATTCGACGTTTTCCAGGCACAATTTGGTTGATTTTGGTCACTGTTTTCGGAGGTGAAACAGTCACGGGGCGACCTGGACATACCATACAGTGAATTTGCCATACAATAAGACATTTTTCATATATACAAACCAGTAAAACCTATGGAATAAGAGCAGCGATAAATAAGAAAGAAGAAAAACAATTTATAATATGTACAATCCGATGTTATGGATCTCTTAGTAAGATAGCTCCTATGAGACGAGTTGAGCTTTAGGGATTCTACAATTTACCCAAAAATAAACACGAAACTAGAGTTTTATTGATAAAATGCCAAATTATTTTTGAATATGGGAAAAAACTAGTAACCAATAGATTTTTACTCGCATCAGATCGTATCCAACACACCAAAACTTCAGAGAGCTCTCCTCTGTACAGCCTCGTCATCCAATTTTTTTTAATAACACAAAAGACGTACAAAAACGAGAAAATTTGATATATGCACATCTGAATAAGGTTGCGAATTGTATTTTGTAGATTCAACAGAAATACAACAACAATTGACTGATCAAGAAGATGGGAAACTTAACGCTTAACGCTTTTCAAAATCTTGAAATCATTCAATGTACTTGTTGCTTAGAATAGGGATGCCAACTACGAATACAGGGATATTTCATTCGAGGGAGATTTAACCCTGGGAAAATCATTGGGAAAATGAAGATGATCTGAGTCTCGTTACGAACACTTGAGTAAATCGTTTTCAAATATAAAGTGAAGTAGAATGTTTGTACATTTGTAATATCGTTACTTGGAAACTTAGTCATAATGAATCGCTTCAAGGTAAAACAACGCACGTTATATATAAATAATTTCCTAGTGCACTGAATTCTACGTAAATTCAATTAGTTGATGGTTGAAAACTCTGGTATTTGAGCGCTTTGGTATCCCCCTTTCACTCAAATAGGCATTTCGATTTACAAAATTGTGTTGTTACTTAGGTCGGCCTTATCCAGCTACAACGGAATTTTAAAATTAGGCGAATTCGCGCGGCGCCTTTCACATTTCTTATAAAAACCGATTTTTATTTGGATATAATTTTTTGAAGCCGGCCTTTTATTTATAGTATTTCTTCTAAATACTTTGTAGGTATATAATTCGACCATATTTTCACACTTAAACCTACTCAAAAGAGATAAACATTGAAGGAAATATTAGTTAGTTAAATAAACTTCAGTTAAAACATCATTATTTTACAAAAAACATTTTACAAATGGATTTAAAGTAAGTTACAGCTGATGGAGCACAAGATTTTCATTTCGTAAAATGAATTTCCTGTTGCTTGCCCCGCTATCGTTTTCTAGAGCTGTGGTTTAGAATCGTTTTGTTAGAGGAATTCTTTGGTTGTTCCAACATTCGTCTGTCTCTACTTCTCCTTTTGACTAGTTCCCTAATTTCGACTCGTTTATACATTTTGAAACATGAGGTATTTACTGATGTTTCTAACAAATACGTCTGCTATTCTCGTAATTTAATCATTAAGATAATTACTCGAAACAAATATTTTATAAATTTTTAAAATAATAATCCGTGTATAGAAAAAAAAACAGTATTTATTTTTGTTCTATTTCCAGCTAGTTAACAAATTTTTTTCATTATTTAGCGTGTAGAAATTATTTAGTTATAATGATCATTACGGAAGAAACTTTGAGCTTCGAATTTCATATGGAAAATTATTCGAAAAATGGTTCACATGATAGATAACTGAAAATCGAGTTGTAAAAGTTCATTAAATTGATTAAAGCTGTTGTTTATTAAATATAGATTCCTTATAAAAATTATTTTGGACTTTTCGACTCTATTTTGGTGTGGAATTACATTAAGTACACTTCTGTTTACTGAAAAAGCTTTTGCTGATGTAAATCAGAGCTAGTACCTAATGTCACTGTCATTGTCAGTGACAGATACGTCAATAATCAATTTGAGTCCAGCCAAATTAGAAGAAGACTGATCTATCAGCATACTGCAACTCATTTAGGTCTTAATGCGGATCCGTAGCCGGAATAAAGAACCGAACGGAACCTTGCGTCGGAAGTTTGGGTCTACAGGAAAGAAAATTTCAAACGTTGCACAAGATCTTGCGTTGATTAACTTTCCACGATCCCGTTCTACGGCATACGATAGACGAATTAAAGCTCCGGATTTGAGATACTGCGCAAGTGCTACGAAAGCATTGCTTTCAAATGCAAGCAATCCAGAGTTGAGTTTGGACTTTGTGTATCGTAATCACGAAATTCAAGATATGAAAAGCAGTCCAGTAAATTTTCAGTAGGCGTTTTAATAAGTATCAAAGGACCTGGAGTTTGCTGGAGAATTTGCTGGTCTAGTTTGAACCAATACGATTTGTTTTAATGTAGATCTTTTTGGCAATAAAGAAGACCTCATCGTTTTACCTTCTTTGTTCCATTGACCCAGAGAACACAGCTCTTGGACCATATCAAGTGTTGAGAAGAAAAAAAAATACTTCGCTGTAACTAACCAATGGGGTTGAATGATAAGGATTTACCAGAGTCAGAAGGACTAAGAAGGCTTAATAATTATGATATAAGGGATTTTTTTTGTAAATATTCGCCTAATAACTTAATATTGATAAACATGGCAACGAATGTCAAGTAAATTTATACTATTTATAACCAATAGAAGTGTGGGTTGCGTTTTCCACTCATCAGAAACTTTTTTCCTCTTTATTGGGATTGAGTATCGAATATCATAACGATCTAGACTATGTTTAAATTGATATAATAACTACCACACCACTGTTTCGTGAGTTTATTTTTTTCTCTTCATCTCCCTCAGGAATTCAAATTTAATTAAATTTGAATTTTAAGTAAAAGTCAATATAAGACTTCCATTAAGAGCAGTTTTAGGTTACGCTTCATTTCTCCACTTCATTTTCCCTCTAAGAGCCCGACCGTATTGGCCCTTGTTGTTATGACAGGGAAATAAAGCTCTGATTTATTTACCAAAACATAGAAAATCAAAATTCAACGTGCCACCTGTCGGAGGATGACGATAAACCAATGACAGTATCAGAAGTTAAATTTTTATGCAGTACCCATGCAAACATGACGCGTTCTAGACGTTTATAAACGTCAAAAACATAACCTTACTTTTCTAGTGTGGTTGCACATGGTAATTTAATAATGTATAATCTACAATCAAAACGTACAGATTTTCTTATTAAATGTTTCAAGTGTCTCTTTAATAAGTTCAAAACTACTATTCATTCGTGTATGTTTACAAAATTTGTATATAATTAAAAATCGTACATGATCGCTCAAATATCTCGGTTACCTTTGAATACGAATTGACGCACTTTTAAGGTTATGTTTACTAGCGAACCAAAGTCGTGTTCGCATTCATTCTGCGCAGCTTTAAATTCAAAGTGTATTTTTGAAATTCATGAATAGAAAATAGATAAGTCAAGTCGTTTTTATTTTTTTAATAATAAAATAGGCGCGTTCGCCAAACTCTAGCATAGATTAACATGATTGGACAGTACCAGCTTCACGGTTTATATGACTGGCTGCTTTGTTTCCAATAATGTGTTAATAATACAAGTATTTCCAATGTATTTGTTGTTGTTTTTTCAATATAAATTTTAAATACCGATCAAAACAAAAGATACAGTTTTAGTTGAGAAAAAAGTGGGTTTTAACAAGAACTGCTATAACTTGCGAACACCGAGCTCTCAGTAACTTAACCTAGCGCACTTAGGGATCATGGCGCCCAAGGAGAGGTTCCCAAATATACCGTAAAACCGTGAACAGTTGTTCAACCAGAAGGTCATTAAAAATAATTAATAATGTTAACTGTGAGACATGATTAGTCAAAAACGTGTAATTCCAGACGATTAAAAGACACGTCCCGTTAGAAACACGATGTTAATTAATAACAAACCTTATAACTATAACATTCTATTAAATAATGTCACGATACATCATATTTTGTATGTATAGATATATAAATTTGATTATTCACAAAGATTGACATGCTTTGATTTGTACGTTGGAATTTTTGGAACCGTTAGTGATATTCATACTGTTTATACTAGATACCATCAAAATTACACTGCCTAAGGTTAAAACATAATGTAAACAGTAAGACAGTACCGACAGTACCAGCTTCACGGTTTATACGAGTGGCTGCTTTTAAGCTTTGTTTCTAATAATGTGTTAACAATACAAGTATTTCCAATGTATTAAACTCCATTCTATTTGTTGTTTTTTCAATATAAATTTTAAATACCGATCAAAACAAAAGATACAGTTTTAGTTGAGAAAAAAGTGGGTTTTAACAAGAACTGCTATAACTTGCGAACACCGAGCTCTCAGTAACTTAACCTAGCGCACTTAGGGATCATGGCGCCCAAGGAGAGGTTCCCAAATATACCGTAAAACCGTGAACAGTTGTTCAACCAGAAGGTCATTAAAAATAATTAATAATGTTAACTGTGAGACATGATTAGTCAAAAACGTGTAATTCCAGACGATTAAAAGACACGTCCCGTTAGAAACACGATGTTAATTAATAACAAACCTTATAACTATAACATTCTATTAAATAATGTCACGATACATCATATTTTGTATGTATAGATATATAAATTTGATTATTCACAAAGATTGAAATGCTTTGATTTGTACGTTGGAATTTTTGGAACCGTTAGTGATATTCATACTGTTTATACTAGATACCATCAAAATTACACTGCCTAAGGTTAAAACATAATGTAAACAGTAAGACAGTACCGACAGTACCAGCTTCACGGTTTATACGAGTGGCTGCTTTTAAGCTTTGTTTCTAATAATGTGTTAACAATACAAGTATTTCCAATGTATTAAACTCCATTCTATTTGTTGTTTTTTCAATATAAATTTTAAATACCGATCAAAACAAAAGATACAGTTTTAGTTGAGAAAAAAGTGGGTTCTAACAAGAACTGCTATAACTTGCGAACACCGAGCTCTCAGTAACTTAACCTAGCGCACTTAGGGATCATGGCGCCCAAGGAGAGGTTCCCAAATATACCGTAAAACCGTGAACAGTTGTTCAACCAGAAGGTCATTAAAAATAATTAATAATGTTAACTGTGAGACATGATTAGTCAAAAACGTGTAATTCCAGACGATTAAAAGACGCGTCCCGTTAGAAACACGATGTTAATTAATAACAAACCTTATAACTATAACATTCTATTAAATAATGTCACGATACATCATATTTTGTATGTATAGATATATAAATTTGATTATTCACAAAGATTGACATGCTTTGATTTGTACGTTGGAATTTTTGGAACCGTTACTGATATTCATACTGTTTATACTAGATACCATCAAAATTACACTGCCTAAGGTCAAAACATGATGTAAACAGTAAGACAGTACCGACAGTACCAGCTTCACGGTTTATACGAGTGGCTGCTTTTAAGCTTTGTTTCTAATAATGTGTTAACAATACAAGTATTTCCAATATATTAAACTCCATTCTATTTGTTGTTTTTTCAATATAAATTTTAAATACCGATCAAAACAAAAGATACAGTTTTAGTTGAGAAAAAAGTGGGTTCTAACAAGAACTGCTATAACTTGCGAACACCGAGCTCTCAGTAACTTAACCTAGCGCACTTAGGGATCATGGCGCCCAAGGAGAGGTTCCCAAATATACCGTAAAACCGTGAACAGTTGTTCAACCAGAAGGTCATTAAAAATAATTAATAATGTTAACTGTGAGACATGATTAGTCAAAAACGTGTAATTCCAGACGATTAAAAGACACGTCCCGTTAGAAACACGATGTTAATTAATAACAAACCTTATAACTATAACATTCTATTAAATAATGTCACGATACATCATATTTTGTATGTATAGATATATAAATTTGATTATTCACAAAGATTGACATGCTTTGATTTGTACGTTGGAATTTTTGGAACCGTTACTGATATTCATACTGTTTATACTAGATACCATCAAAATTACACTGCCTAAGGTCAAAACATAATGTAAACAGTAAGACAGTACCGACAGTACCAGCTTCACGGTTTATACGAGTGGCTGCTTTTAAGCTTTGTTTCTAATAATGTGTTAACAATACAAGTATTTCCAATATATTAAACTCCATTCTATTTGTTGTTTTTTCAATATAAATTTTAAATACCGATCAAAACAAAAGATACAGTTTTAGTTGAGAAAAAAGTGGGTTCTAACAAGAACTGCTATAACTTGCGAACACCGAGCTCTCAGTAACTTAACCTAGCGCACTTAGGGATCATGGCGCCCAAGGAGAGGTTCCCAAATATACCGTAAAACCGTGAACAGTTGTTCAACCAGAAGGTCATTAAAAATAATTAATAATGTTAACTGTGAGACATGATTAGTCAAAAACGTGTAATTCCAGACGATTAAAAGACACGTCCCGTTAGAAACACGATGTTTAATTAATAACAAACCTTATAACTATAACATTCTATTAAATAATGTCACGATACATCATATTTTGTATGTATAGATATATAAATTTGATTATTCACAAAGATTGACATGCTTTGATTTGTACGTTGGAATTTTTGGAACCGTTAGTGATATTCATACTGTTTATACTAGATACCATCAAAATTACACTGCCTAAGGTCAAAACATAATGTAAACTGTAAGACAGTACCGACAGTACCAGCTTCACGGTTTATATGAGTGGCTGTCTTAAACGTTTGTTTATAATAATATTACGAATAAGACACCCACAAATAATAATATTGCAGAAATCATTATAAGCTTTTAGATGCGGTCCACAGCAAAATTTTTTGCTTCAACGTTATTATCTGACAATAAATTCAACATTAAACTTTCTAAGATTTCCCTCAATTCAAGTCAGAAATTCGATATGAAAGTGAAACCCGGTAAAATAAATATAAACGCAAACTATAAAATATATTCCAAACAACGTTTCTTCATGAACTAATTGAAATATCAATAGAAACGATTCTCGTTATTGTTAGTTGACATAAACTTTATAGTAATGATAACTTCAATATACCAAACTCGAATCGAAAAAGAATTTAATCGTATATACGGAGTAATCCTCTTTGAAAAATGAAACGTAAATACATATACATTTTCCCGTAGTTCTAAAAAGATAAACCTTCCAGCAAATAATCGGTCAGTTCTTTACAAAACGGAAAAACACAACGATCATAATACGTTCGACTTGAATAAGAACACGATCCCACTAAGGACTCTGATCGGATTATACTTTGAGAATGAGAAATAGCTTCGGTTGACCGACGATTTCCGACGTCGTATCGGTAAATAAGATTTGCGGAACAAGTAATCACGTGGTAGTCTTCAATGCGGATAAATAGGACTACAGTTGAATCCCACAATTGTAAAGAGTGACTCATATTGTACCCATAGCGATTTTATAGGCCAATCTAATCACACATTTATCTTGTAACAACGACAAAAATAATAATTAGTCAAAAATGTGTAATTCCGGTCGATTAAAAGACACGTCCTGTTAAAAACGCGACGCTAATAAATAGCAAACCTTATAACTACAACATTCTATTGAATAATGTCAAGGTATATCATATTTTGTATGTTTACATTTATAAATTGGATTAATCTAGTGGTTTTTTATTGTTTTACCAAATTTAACACAGCGCAATGTTCAACTAACTAATTCCCAGACATTATATTAGAGTTAGTACATTTTGGTGTTTAATTTTGCCACAATCCCACTACGAAAACGCTAATAACCTAGCTGTCAAAGACTTCGTTCCAATTTATATATATACACACAGACATGTAAGCACACGTGTACTCAGTCAACGACGTATTTACGAATTGGATACGATTAGTTTTTATCTAATATGTAATCTGAAAATATACCAGTGATTTCGAAGGTATGGTTTTATTACGTTCTCAGGGATTGGAGATCCCTCACCTTCAATCAACACATGGCGACCCTGCCACAACACGCGGTATGTTATAGTGACAAAGTTTGTTATTGACTTGAATTACACGTTTTTGATTAATCGTGTCTTACAATTAAATTTTTAACAACTGTATAGAAGCCACAAAACGCAATGCCGTGCTATACGCCAAGAATGCCAAATGTCAAATAAACGATAGGGAAACTCTGGGCTCCCCTGGACAGGATCGCATACGTCCAAAAGCTTCTATGTTTGCATACCTACGAAATCAGAAAACAGACTGAGAAAATTCCGCTCGACCAAACAAAAGAAGAGGCTTTTCATTCATTCATTCATTTTAATAGATGTACCTGACAATTCGATCTTCTTAGCAGGGGGATGTCACGTGAGGGCATGGAAAATCAATGGTTAGACAAAGGACAGTTACCACAACCCGTCGCAAAGAGAGGTCGATTCGAGCTGAAAGCCTTTTTATATGTCTAATGAAATTATGAAGGTTTAGTGTACTTCGAAATTATTCCAGATACTAGAGCAACCAATTCCAAGATATATAGTGGACAGCTGACGGGAATTTATGAAGAAATTGCCAGGTTTAATCAACCAAAATTTGTACGGAATAAATCTAAGAACTTGGTGGTACTTCTATCTTGAATCCAAAGGAGAATTTGGAAATGCAGATCGACAATTTTCTTGCATCTTAGCTGACGTCTCAAAGATCTTGCTGAACGTCATGTTTATATAAAATTATTTCACGAGGAATTGAAACATTAGAAACGTTTAATTTTCTTATTTTCCTTTCGTGTCATAAATATAACTCAAATTGAGATATGTTCTAGACGAATCAAAGAAAATATAATTAGTGACTACTCCATTTACTAATTCACCAATTTTGTTGGATTAATTAGATTAATTGATTCGTGCTCCTAACCAATTCTCCTAGTCTATCACCCTTTATATTTTAGAGCTTGTTCCATTCTAATTAGAAAATAATTGCGAAATAGGCTACAGCAGTCAATTATGTAATTAAAAAGAAAGGAGTCGAGCATTTTATGCAAATTGAATAGAAAAACTTATGTTTGCAGCAAAAAACTGATTCTCTATCAATGGCGTTACAGTATTCGCAGATTTTATGAAAGCTGCTGCTTTACTGTCTGACAAACTGATATTCAGACCCACTAATCCGATTGAAACTAAAAAAAATACGTAGATCTCATTATATAGATACAAAGTTATATTCTTCGTTTTCCTGTCCTCGAAAATCTGTTTTCTTCCTTGATTTTTAGTTTGCCGTTGCACTTCACTCAAATACACTTTTCCGGATTCCCCTGGTAACTGTCTAGTAATAGGATTACTTTCAATTTGAGGTTAAAAAGTACAGTAGATAAGAAGCCTCCTGCTTCAGCCCTCTTTCTCCTTGGAAACTTTCTAATAACCTCCCTTCAGACAATACGTTCATCTCAGTTCTATTAAGAATCAGCTTCGCCATTTTTATTAATTTTCTTGGGACACCTGAAAATTCTAAAGCCTCATAACTTTTGTATCGAAAGATTGCTTATAATTTATGACTTGTGTATGTAGTTCTACATTTTCATCTTGATTATTGCTCCGTTGCTAGTTCTCCTTCGACCATCCCATCGCCCATTATTGGTTATGAATTGGTCCCAATCTGTTCCTTATTTTTGTGGCCATATCCAGGAGTTCTTGCAGCAGATCTTACCACTTTTATCATAGACAGCGTTTCTCAATCATCTTCAATGACTGTTGTACTAGTTCGTTCGATTTCCTTGCACAGCCTTCCAAGTTTGAACCAGAAGTATCTATAAGAGCTGGTTCTTTCCAGCCACTGTCATATCTCAAATGAGTCTCTATTCCTAAAATCCCATGGATCATAATTTTGAGAGCCTTACAAGTATTTTCTCTTCTCAATCATCTTCAACGACTGTTGTACAAGTTCGTTCGATTTCCTTGCACAGCCTTCCAAGTTTGAACCAGAAGTATCTACAAGAGCTGGTTCTTTCCAGCCACTGTCATATCTCAAATGAGTCTCTATTCCTAAAATCCCATGGATCATAATTTTGAGAGCCTTACAAGTATTTTCTCTTCTCAATCATCTTCAACGACTGTTGTACAAGTTCGTTCGATTTCCTTGCACAGCCTTCCAAGTTTGAACCAGAAGTATCTATAAGAGCTTGTTCTTTCCAGCCACTGTCATATCTCAAATGAGTCTCTATTCCTAAAAACCCATGAATCATAATTTTGAGAGCCTTACAAGTATTTTCTCTTCTCAATCATCTTCAACGACTGTTGTACAAGTTCGTTCGATTTCCTTGCACAGCCTTCCAAGTTTGAACCAGAAGTATCTATAAGAGCTGGTTCTTTCCAACCACTGTCATATCTCAAATGAGTCTCTATTCCTAAAAACCCATGAATCATAATTTTGAGAGCCTTACAAGTATTTTCTCTTCTCAATCATCTTCAACGACTGTTGTACAAGTTCGTTCGATTTCCTTGCACAGCCTTCCAAGTTTGAACCAGAAGTATCTATAAGAGCTGGTTCTTTCCAGCCACTGTCATATCTCAAATGAGTCTCTATTCCTAAAAACCCATGAATCATAATTTTGAGAGCCTTACAAGTATTTTCTCTTCTCAATCATCTTCAACGACTGTTGTACAAGTTCGTTCGATTTCCTTGCACAGCCTTCCAAGTTTGAACCAGAAGTATCTATAAGAGCTTGTTCTTTCCAGCCACTGTCATATCTCAAATGAGTCTCTATTCCTAAAAACCCATGAATCATAATTTTGAGAGCCTTACAAGTATTTTCTCTTCTCAATCATCTTCAACGACTGTTGTACAAGTTCGTTCGATTTCCTTGCACAGCCTTCCAAGTTTGAACCAGAAGTATCTATAAGAGCTGGTTCTTTCCAACCACTGTCATATCTCAAATGAGTCTCTATTCCTAAAAACCCATGAATCATAATTTTGAGAGCCTTACAAGTATTTTCTCTTCTCAATCATCTTCAACGACTGTTGTACAAGTTCGTTCGATTTCCTTGCACAGCCTTCCAAGTTTGAACCAGAAGTATCTATAAGAGCTGGTTCTTTCCAGCCACTGTCATATCTCAAATGAGTCTCTATTCCTAAAAACCCATGAATCATAATTTTGAGAGCCTTACAAGTATTTTCTCTTCTCAATCATCTTCAACGACTGTTGTACAAGTTCGTTCGATTTCCTTGCACAGCCTTCCAAGTTTGAACCAGAAGTATCTATAAGAGCTGGTTCTTTCCAGCCACTGTCATATCTCAAATGAGTCTCTATTCCTAAAATACCATGGATCATAATTTTGAGAGCCTTACAAGTATTTTCTCTTCTCAATCATCTTCAATGACTGTTGTACAAGTTCGTTCGATTTCCTTGCACAGCGTTCCAAGTTTGAACCAGAAGTATCTACAAGAGCTGGTTCTTTTCTACCACTGTCATATCTCAAATGAGTCTCTATTCCTAAAAACCCATGAATCATAATTTTAAGAGCCTTACAAGTATTTTCTCTTCTCAATCATCTTCAACGACTGTTGTACAAGTTCGTTCGATTTCCTTGCACAGCGTTCCAAGTTTGAACCAGAAGTATCTATAAGAGCTGGTTCTTTCCAGCCACTGTCATATCTCAAATGAGTCTCTATTCCTAAAATCCCATGGATCATAATTTTGAGAGCCTTACAAGTATTTTCTCTTCTCAATCATCTTCAACGACTGTTGTACAAGTTCGTTCGATTTCCTTGCACAGCCTTCCAAGTTTGAACCAGAAGTATCTATAAGAGCTGGTTCTTTCCAGCCACTGTCATATCTCAAATGAGTTTCTATTCCTAAAAATCCATGAATCATAATTTTAAGAGCCTTACAAGTATTTTCTCTTCTCAATCATCTTCAACGACTGTTGTACAAGTTCGTTCGATTTCCTTGCACAGCCTTCCAAGTTTGAACCAGAAGTATCTACAAGAGCTGGTTCTTTCCAGCCACTGTCATATCTCAAATGAGTCTCTATTCCTAAAATCCCATGGATCATAATTTTGAGAGCCTTACAAGTATTTTCTCTTCTCAATCATCTTCAACGACTGTTGTACAAGTTCGTTCGATTTCCTTGCACAGCCTTCCAAGTTTGAACCAGAAGTATCTATAAGAGCTGGTTCTTTCCAGCCACTGTCATATCTCAAATGAGTCTCTATTCCTAAAATCCCATGGATCATAATTTTGAGAGCCTTACAAATATTTTCTCTCCTCAATCATCTTCAACAACTGTTGTACAAGTTCGTTCGATTTCCTTGAACAGCCTTCCAAGTTTGAACCAGAAGTATCTACAAGAGCTGGTTCTTTCCAACCACTGTCATATCTCAGATGAGTCTCTATTCCTAAAATCCCATGGATCATAAGTTTGAGAGCCTTACAAGTATTTTCTCTTCTCAATCATCTTCAACGACTGTTGTACAAGTTCGTTCGATTTCCTTGCACAGCGTTCCAAGTTTGAACCAGAAGTATCTACAAGAGCTGGTTCTTTCCAGCCACTGTCATATCTCAAATGAGTCTCTATTCCTAAAATCCCATGGATCATAATTTTGAGAGCCTTACAAGTATTTTCTCTTCTCAATCATCTTCAACGACTGTTGTACAAGTTCGTTCGATTTCCTTGCACAGCCTTCCAAGTTTGAACCAGAAGTATCTATAAGAGCTTGTTCTTTCCAGCCACTGTCATATCTCAAATGAGTCTCTATTCCTAAAATCCCATGGATCATAATTTTTAGAGCCTTACAAGTATTTTCTCTTCTCAATCATCTTCAACGACTGTTGTACAAGTTCGTTCGATTTCCTTGCACAGCCTTCCAAGTTTGAACCAGAAGTATCTATAAGAGCTGGTTCTTTCCAGCCACTGTCATATCTCAAATGAGTCTCTATTCCTAAAATCCCATGGATCATAATTTTAAGAGCCTTACAAGTATTTTCTCTTCTCAATCATCTTCAACGACTGTTGTACAAGTTCGTTCGATTTCCTTGCACAGCCTTCCAAGTTTGAACCAGAAGTATCTACAAGAGCTGGTTCTTTCCAGCCACTGTCATATCTCAAATGAGTCTCTATTCCTAAAATCCCATGGATCATAATTTTGAGAGCCTTACAAGTATTTTCTCTTCTCAATCATCTTCAACGACTGTTGTACAAGTTCGTTCGATTTCCTTGCACAGCCTTCCAAGTTTGAACCAGAAGTATCTATAAGAGCTGGTTCTTTCCAGCCACTGTCATATCTCAAATGAGTCTCTATTCCTAAAATCCCATGGATCATAATTTTGAGAGCCTTACAAATATTTTCTCTCCTCAATCATCTTCAACAACTGTTGTACAAGTTCGTTCGATTTCCTTGAACAGCCTTCCAAGTTTGAACCAGAAGTATCTACAAGAGCTGGTTCTTTCCAACCACTGTCATATCTCAAATGAGTCTCTATTCCTAAAATCCCATGGATCATAATTTTGAGAGCCTTACAAGTATTTTCTCTTCTCAATCATCTTCAACGACTGTTGTACAAGTTCGTTCGATTTCCTTGCACAGCGTTCCAAGTTTGAACCAGAAGTATCTACAAGAGCTGGTTCTTTCCAGCCACTGTCATATCTCAAATGAGTCTCTATTCCTAAAATCCCATGGATCATAATTTTGAGAGCCTTACAAGTATTTTCTCTTCTCAATCATCTTCAACGACTGTTGTACAAGTTCGTTCGATTTCCTTGCACAGCCTTCCAAGTTTGAACCAGAAGTATCTATAAGAGCTTGTTCTTTCCAGCCACTGTCATATCTCAAATGAGTCTCTATTCCTAAAATCCCATGGATCATAATTTTTAGAGCCTTACAAGTATTTTCTCTTCTCAATCATCTTCAACGACTGTTGTACAAGTTCGTTCGATTTCCTTGCACAGCCTTCCAAGTTTGAACCAGAAGTATCTATAAGAGCTGGTTCTTTCCAGCCACTGTCATATCTCAAATGAGTCTCTATTCCTAAAATCCCATGGATCATAATTTTGAGAGCCTTACAAATATTTTCTCTCCTCAATCATCTTCAACAACTGTTGTACAAGTTCGTTCGATTTCCTTGAACAGCCTTCCAAGTTTGAACCAGAAGTATCTACAAGAGCTGGTTCTTTCCAGCCACTGTCATATCTCAAATGAGTCTCTATTCCTAAAATACCATGGATCATAATTTTGAGAGCCTTACAAGTATTTTCTCTTCTCAATCATCTTCAACGACTGTTGTACAAGTTCGTTCGATTTCCTTGCACAGCGTTCCAAGTTTGAACCAGAAGTATCTACAAGAGCTGGTTCTTTCCAGCCACTGTCATATCTCAAATGAGTCTCTATTCCTAAAATCCCATGGATCATAATTTTGAGAGCCTTACAAATATTTTCTCTCCTCAATCATCTTCAACAACTGTTGTACAAGTTCGTTCGATTTCCTTGAACAGCCTTCCAAGTTTGAACCAGAAGTATCTACAAGAGCTGGTTCTTTCCAACCACTGTCATATCTCAAATGAGTCTCTATTCCTAAAATACCATGGATCATAATTTTGAGAGCCTTACAAGTATTTTCTCTTCTCAATCATCTTCAACGACTGTTGTACAAGTTCGTTCGATTTCCTTGCACAGCGTTCCAAGTTTGAACCAGAAGTATCTACAAGAGCTGGTTCTTTCCAGCCACTGTCATATCTCAAATGAGTCTCTATTCCTAAAATCCCATGGATCATAATTTTGAGAGCCTTACAAGTATTTTCTCTTCTCAATCATCTTCAACGACTGTTGTACAAGTTCGTTCGATTTCCTTGCACAGCGTTCCAAGTTTGAACCAGAAGTATCTACAAGAGCTGGTTCTTTCCAGCCACTGTCATATCTCAAATGAGTCTCTATTCCTAAAATCCCATGGATCATAATTTTGAGAGCCTTACAAATATTTTCTCTCCTCAATCATCTTCAACAACTGTTGTACAAGTTCGTTCGATTTCCTTGAACAGCCTTCCAAGTTTGAACCAGAAGTATCTATAAGAGCTGGTTCTTTCCAGCCACTGTCATATCTCAAATGAGTCTCTATTCCTAAAAACCCATGAATCATAATTTTAAGAGCCTTACAAGTATTTTCTCTTCTCAATCATCTTCAACGACTGTTGTACAAGTTCGTTCGATTTCCTTGCACAGCGTTCCAAGTTTGAACCAGAAGTATCTACAAGAGCTGGTTCTTTCCAGCCACTGTCATATCTCAAATGAGTCTCTATTCCTAAAAACCCATGGACCATAATTTTGAGAACCTTGCAAGTATTTTCTCCTTCTTCCATAACTAAGTTAAAATCTTATCCCAGTTGGCAAATTTGGAGATGAACAAAGATGCGTTTGTGGAAAATTTGTTGTTGAGTATTCCAAACATCGCCCTTCTAAATTTGATATGTAGAGGTGGAAGATAGACATCCGTTAGATATATCAGTGTCTAGGAAACGATTTTATACTTAAAAAAGATCAGATTTTTAGCAGGCAACTTTGCTTGGAAGGATTATTTGATTTTAAGAAGAAGTCGCACTTTCACAAGATTTTGCTGTTTATCTAGCTGATAAAAGCATTAAGAAAATCAATTTGAAGGATTTAAAACATCTATGGAACAAAGTACTAGAACCTTAAAGGTGTGTTCCAGAACAATAATACAATTAGATATAATTGTTATTTCAAGTGAACTTCTTTGTAGATTATGGTTGATTTCACCCTAAATAACTCTTGAAATTCCTGAACAAAAACAAAGTTGAGCCCAAATTTACGCTCATTATTCCAAAATTCCTATAAGATGTTCTTTTCCGGGTTCAAGTTGTTTTCAAAATAGATTTTACTAATGAGAAGCGAAAATAAATTTCCATTAAACGATCCTCTGCTACTCGACTTACAATTTATAACAGAGCAACTGAAGTCTTAGTCGGAAAATGAAGCTTAATTGATCTCTAAACTTTTTGATAAATTTCGTTTCAAAATATTTCGCCGATAAGAAAAAATGTATACGTGGCGGCATCATATTTTTGGAATTCTTCTCGATATATTAATATAATTCTTCTTCTTCCTAAGAATCACGTTTTTTCCAATAAAATGAACAATTTCAATTGGACAATTAAAAAAAACAACTAACAATAATTATATCAATAACGTAACGGTTTCCATGTGCTTTCTATCCTTTTATTTAACTAGATCTCGATCGAGATTGGACTGGAATAATTAGTTAACATTGTTCTCTACAACGAAACTGCTAAAGGAATACCACAAGGAGGATAGATACACGCCCAGAAGATAGAGGAATGAAAACAATAACGTATACTAACGATGTCGCTGTATGAATTTCGATTAAAATCCCACCAATAGCGATACGAAAAAGGCATTAATATAAAATTGATCTTCACTATTTGAATTAACTTTTTAAAGCAAAAAATTCACAATAATAACTTTTTGATTTTAAAACTCGAAAATTGAATATATTTGTTATCATTACTCGCTGGTTTGTAGTTTTTTCTTTCTCTTTTTGCTACACCTCCGTTTCTGTCGTCTGTTTTTCCTCTCCATTCTGTTATTTTCATTTCAGTTACCTCTTCTATCTATTTATTTTTCTGTATGCCTCTTCTTCTTCTATTAGTGCTTTCTCCAGCTCTTTCATCTCATCATCCATATTCGTCAACAGCACTCCTAGATCTTTTTGAAAATTATATTTCTCGTTTTCTCTTCTGGAAGGTATGGTTTTTCCCAGATTTTTCCATTGCCGTTGCATTTTCATACACCATCTTGGTAGATGGTTAGATCTTCCTGATTTGGTGGATGAACAAGAGTGGTTTATGGTCTGACCAAAACTTTGTAGGTGGATATATGACCTATTGTCGGATACGCCGCAGTAACTATATGTCTTACAAAACAAGACATTGTCAGGATATTCCAAAGAAAAGAATATTAATGCCAAAGAAATAAGCTGAAACTGATTGGAAGAAGAAATATATGCGGTTGATACATCAATGCTTTCTTCGAGCACCTGTACTGCTCTCTCTTTCATATTTTGTTCAATTCCTTCCTTCTAGGTCCTTGAGGGTCTTCCTCGTCTCCTTCTAGTCTGCGGTTGATACATCAATGCCTTTTTCGGGCACATGTTCTACTCTGTCTTTCATATTTTGTTCAATTCCTTCCTTCTAGGTCCTTGAGGGTCTTCCTCGTCTCCTTCTAGTCTGCGGTTGATACATCAATGCCTTTTTCGGGCACATGTTCTACTCTGTCTTTCATATTTTGTTCAATTCCTTCCTTCTAGGTCCTTGAAGGTCTTCCTCGTCTCCTTCTAGTCTGCGGTTGATACATCAATGCCTTTTTCGGGCATCTATTCAGCTCTGTCTTTCATATTTTGTTCAATTCCTTCCTTCTAGGTCCTTGAGGGTCTTCCCCGTCTCCTTCTAGTCTGCGGTTGATACATCAATGCCTTTTTAGGGCACATGTTCCACTCTGTCTTTCATATTTTGTTCAATTCCTTCCTTCTAGGTCCTTGAGGGTCTTCCTCGTCTCCTTCTAGTCTGCGGTTGATACATCAATGCCTTTTTCGGGCACATGTTCTACTCTGTCTTTCATATTTTGTTCAATTCCTTCCTTCTAGGTCCTTGAGGGTCTTCCTCGTCTCCTTCTAGTCTGCGGTTGATACATTAATGCCTTTTTCGGACACATGTTCTGCTCTGTCTTTCATATTTTGTTCAATTCCTTCCTTCTAGGTCCTTGAAGGTCTTCCTCGTTTCCTTCTAGTCTGCGGTTGATACATCAATGCCTTTTTCGGGCATCTATTCAGCTCTGTCTTTCATATTTTGTTCAATTCCTTCCTTCTAGGTCCTTGAGGGTCTTCCTCGTCTCCTTCTAGTCTGCGGTTGATACATCAATGCCTTTTTCGGGCACATGTTCTACTCTGTCTTTCATATTTTGTTCAATTCCTTCCTTCTAGGTCCTTGAAGGTCTTCCTCGTTTCCTTCTAGTCTGCGGTTGATACATCAATGCCTTTTTCGGGCACATGTTCTACTCTGTCTTTCATATTTTGTTCAATTCCTTCCTTCTAGGTCCTTGAAGGTCTTCCTCGTTTCCTTCTAGTCTGCGGTTGATACATCAATGCCTTTTTCGGGCACATGTTCTACTCTGTCTTTCATATTTTGTTCAATTCCTTCCTTCTAGGTCCTTGAGGGTCTTCCTCGTCTCCTTCTAGTCTGCGGTTGATACATCAATGCCTTTTTCGGACACATGTTCTGCTCTGTCTTTCATATTTTGTTCAATTCCTTCCTTCTAGGTCCTTGAGGGTCTTCCTCGTCTCCTTCTAGTCTGCGGTTGATACATCAATGCCTTTTTCGGGCACATGTTCTACTCTGTCTTTCATATTTTGTTCAATTCCTTCCTTCTAGGTCCTTGAAGGTCTTCCTCGTCTCCTTCTAGTCTGCGGTTGATACATCAATGCCTTTTTCGGGCACATGTTCTACTCTGTCTTTCATATTTTGTTCAATTCCTTCCTTCTAGGTCCTTGAGGGTCTTCCTCGTCTCCTTCTAGTCTGCGGTTGATACATCAATGCCTTTTTCGGACACATGTTCTGCTCTGTCTTTCATATTTTGTTCAATTCCTTCCTTCTAGGTCCTTGAGGGTCTTCCTCGTCTCCTTCTAGTCTGCGGTTGATACATCAATGCTTTTTTCGGGCACCTGCTCTACTCTGTCTTTCATATTTTGTTCAATTCCTTCTTTCTAAGTCCTTGAGGGTCTTCCTCGTCTCCTTCTAGTCTGTGGTTGATACATCAATGCCTTTTTCGGGCACCTGCTCTACTCTGTCTTTCATATTTTGTTCAATTCCTTCTTTCTAAGTCCTTGAGGGTCTTCCTCGTCTCCTTCTAGTCTGTGGTTGATACATCAATGCCTTTTTCGGGCACCTGTTCTGCTCTGTCTTTCATATTTTGTTCAATTCCTTCCTTCTAGGTCCTTGAGGGTCTTCCTCGTCTCCTTCTAATCTGCGGTTGATACATCATTGCCTTTTTCGGGCACATGTTCTGCTCTGTCTTTCATATTTTGTTCAATTCTTTCCTTCTAGGTCCTTGAAGGTCTTCCTCGTTTCCTTCTAGTCTGCGGTTGATACATCAATGCCTTTTTCGGGCATCTATTCAGCTCTGTCTTTCATATTTTGTTCAATTCCTTCCTTCTAGGTCCTTGAGGGTCTTCCTCGTCTCCTTCTAGTCTGCGGTTGATACATCAATGCCTTTTTCGGACACATGTTCTGCTCTGTCTTTCATATTTTGTTCAATTCCTTCCTTCTAGGTCCTTGAGGGTCTTCCTCGTCTCCTTCTAGTCTGCGGTTGATACATCAATGCTTTTTTCGGGCACCTGCTCTACTCTGTCTTTCATATTTTGTTCAATTCCTTCTTTCTAAGTCCTTGAGGGTCTTCCTCGTCTCCTTCTAGTCTGTGGTTGATACATCAATGCCTTTTTCGGGCACCTGTTCTGCTCTGTCTTTCATATTTTGTTCAATTCCTTCCTTCTAGGAATAGCCTGTCCCAGAAATTATTTAGAAGAAATACTGTAGATAAACCGTCTGCTACTAAATAAATTATATACAAATGAACATCGAACGAGTTATACCATTTATAAAAAATGTGAAAGATGCCGTTTAAAAAACGCCGCGCGAATTCGCCGAATTTTTAAAATTTCGTAGTAAAGCTGAACAGGGCCGGTCTGGGGAACTATTTTAAGAACAAAACGTTAAAATAGCTTCCACTATGACTTCGTATATTGTTATTTTTTGGTTTGGGTTAATGATGAGTTCAGAATTTGTTTCGTTTGTTTTGTTTTCTTATATCTTCTTTGAATTGTCTACATCGTCTAACCCTATTTTCAGTTCGGGGTCTCGTTGTATGCTTCCTACCGGCAGATATTCCGTTTTTGAAATATCGATATCTAAATTCCATTTTGCATATTCGTTATCCAACTTTCGCAGCATATAATCTGCATCGTCCTCGTCGCCAACTATAATAACTTAGTCTTAGCGAAAAGTAGAATTGTTGGAAGAACAAATAAAAGACATAATGGGAATAGAGAGGAATTGAAAAAAGTAGAAAATTTAGAGACCAATGAACCAAGAGGACGGTCAAAAGTAGAATGGTGAGATTAAGTAAGAGAAGACATTAAATTATTGTATAATCAAAACTTTAAATACAAGAGAATAAACCAGGAAAACAAATTAATCTAAGAAAAAGACTAATTCACCAAAATAAAAGAATAGCTTAGACTCCTGCGAGTCCTTTAGAGATATCTCGTCATTTTCCTTTTGGATACCGATTTTCTTATTGATGTAAAATATTTAATTTTGTCCCCGTCTTCTTGGTGTTTAATCTTGAGTCTATACGAGTAGGTTTTGTAGAGTTTTTAACGTTTCAACATATAGAGGGTGACAAATTTTACTCAACTTGTTTAGTCCTTTTCCTTTTTATTTGAACGTTTCGCAAATTGATGATATAAAAAAATATCTGGAGAGAATGAAAGTTAAAAATTGAAAAAAGTTGAATTGAATCTGTTTGAGGAATTTTTTAAAATGTTTTGGTTTTTGACTATTCATTCTATCTTCTAATTACTAAGATGTTTGTCCTATATAAACAGCATCATAATTATTAAAAGAAACTTCATTAATAATTATAATTCGACAAGCTGAATAATTGATAAATAAATGAATAGGAGAAGATAAAGTTATCTTAGTGGAATTTAACAACGTAATGGTGATTGAGTTTTACGTACTCTCGGTTGAATGCGGCTTCGTGCAGTGTGGCCGGTGTATTGAAGCGGAAAGAAACCGCTGATTTTTCATCTATTTTCCCGATTTTACAATTCCGATACCCATTTATTCAATAGGTAAATAACCAACACTGATTCGATAACTTTTTTCGACACATAGATTTTTATATTATATTGCTTTTTATGGTCGGCCGATTCCTTTCATTATAAAATGTAGTAGAAAAGCAATTCGGGTCTTGATTTATTACGAAACGATATTTGAAATTTTCTAACGGTTACGAAGAACAAAAAAAAAACGTTATTAGTTTTTGTCCGGACTTGAGAAACAGATTCTATTGAATTTTATTGGAAACTTAATTTGACTATTGTATTAATACGAGGGCTGCTACTCAAGTTTTAAGATAAACAAATAAGTACAAATATTTTTAAATGGATATTCCGATGGAGGTACTTCGAAAACATGTGATTTTAAGGCATCAACCGTTTCTTCGGGTCTAGAAAAACTTTGACCTCGCAATTTATTTTTGGTCTGCAGAAATAAGAAGAAATCATCGGGGTCCAAACAAGAAGTGTACGGCGAATGACCTTTCAATTCGATGTTTTGACTGTTTAAAAACGTTTTTGTTTGAACTGATGTGTGACATCTCGCATTGTCGTGGTGGAGAATGATTAGACTTCTGCGATTGGTTCTCCTGATATTTTCTAAACTTCTGGTAAAAAAATGTTGATGTTCTATTCATAATTGACCGTTCTACCTTGCTCTAATGGAACCGTGGATATATGCCAAAAAACAAGCGACCAATTCGAAACTTTTGTTGGATTTGCCTCGTCTTGAAAGACTCATACAGTCGGATTGTTGTTTAGTTTCGAATTCATACGCATAGATACATGATTCGTTGCCTGTCACGACCTTATAGACGTTGACAATCTATATATTATATGAAAGAATTAATGTTCGTTGGACTCGAAAACGGTTGGACCGATTTGGCTAATTTTGGTCTTGAATCATTTGTGGAAGTCCAGAGAGGGTTTGAAAAGTGAATAAATATAAAAATGCTCGGAATTAAATAAAAAATGTTTTTCCTTTATGTTTTGTCACAAATTAAATTTGTGAACGCGGCAATAATAGTTGACATTTGACAACCAACTAATCGATACATCCTCTAAGTCAAGATTTATTGTTGATCTTTTGTGATGGTATTTTTGGAACAAGATAAAACTGCAAATGTGTTCACGAAGCAGTTGTTGGACATTGAATAGTGGACACCTCGACCAGATTCATCACATCACCCACAGATTTTCGTCACATAACAGGCTTATTCAGCATGTTTTAACGGAGAGCGCAACAGTTCCATATGTCGAGGATCTCAATGCGACCATTCTTCTGAGACAGTTGGTTTGCTTCAAATCACTCTACGCCGTTATAAAAGAGAATGACGTAGTCAACCATCTCAATTTAAATTCCCTGGAATTACCTGGATAATCACCTCACAATTTTCAGTTAAATGTTGAAAGATTTACCATTCGATTTCGAACGTTCACAATTTTCAGTACGCCTCGCCGTTACAATGACCATAAATAAATCGCAAGGCCAGTCGTTGGAATCAACTCGGAGTTTCCTTGTTTCTCGCATGGACAATTATATGTTTTTGTTGACAAATACTTCATCAGAAAGCTTCAAATCGAATAACGACTGTAATATATAGAATTATGGTACTATAGCTTCACTACCTTGTTTCATATTCTATGCATCAAGCATGAATGAATGAAAAAAGTGATAACGTGAATCAGAATTGTGTTAATGGAAATCATTTTTCAATATTCATATGTTTCGTACCGAAATTATTAATGAAAATCAGAAATCGAGTCGTAAAAACATCTCTTAAGCGACAAACTAAGAATTCGTTTTAAAGAGCTAATACATATTTCCAACTGCCTTCATCATCACGTACACTTATCTTTTCTAACACCACTATACGTTGCTTGTAATCGTTGAAATCCAATTATTACCAGCGCTATGTATTGTAAGCTCTTCCCGCTTTATGCATCTTGGCTTTTAGTTCGGCGAACGTAACTTTTTGGAGTTAATTGCAGCATACCGCTCTTTTATCAAAGCTGGAAAACTGACAAATATTTCTTTTACATGGCTGTAAATCATTAGCCGACAAATTTTTCCAGAGATTTCGCGAAAGTTGCCATGCCACACAGTAATTACTGGAAATTGTAAATACAAACAGGATCGGATCCGACAAAAGTGATACAAAATTTACAAATTTATATCAAATTTCCAAACAAGCTTCACATCATTTTTCTTTGACAACTTCTCAATTCGTTCGATACCACCTCCTTAAGTGACCCAAGAGCTTCTTGTCAACTCTATTTGTATCCTAGACACATCTGCGTATGAATCGAACTTTCTCGGAATAATTTAGAGGCTCCTTTCTGGTTCCTTATGACAGAGAAGATGATTTACAGCATTAGAGATATATATAACACCCTAAGATTAGAAGATCTTTGAAATATCTGTTCTTATTGTAGCAATACTCCTCTAGTTTCCAGAATCTTTATAAATACAACCTAATCGCAGGTTTTGTCGATGGATTTTCTGCATACAAATCGGGGGATTCGCGTTGCCAAAAGCGGAAACGTTTCAACTGGAATGATTTTGATTTGTAGTAGTATTAATTCTCAAAAATTTTTCTAGCACCGCGAAACTCAATTTGAAAAACTCTGTGTAAAGCTTATTGAGACTTGTGACGGACGCGTGCATCAAGATTTTCGTGGACGTTATATAAATATACAACTATTGAATGTAAAAATCAACTAAAGAAGCCATGATACTTCGGAAGCTCTTGACTGAATGTAGTTGTGTATAATAAGACAAATAAAACTCAGTTTGCAAATCTTGTGCTGTGAACTGTGTGAACTGTGAACTGAATCTCATAAATCTTAGAGGAATTTGGAACTAGTGGCGATAATCCGAGTTTGCTCTTAATAAAACTCAGTAAATTTCGCCGAAACAACAACGTTTTGTCGAGAAACACTTCGGAAGTAGATAAAATTACATAAAAACTACACAGCCGAGGAATAGCTCGCAAATTTAGCCAGAAAATACATTTAAGAACAGCCTTTCAAGGAAAAAAGTATAATTTTATAGGTCGAAATATTTCAAATTTATAAATCAGCCTTCCTTGAAGTACCCAGACCATAAACGATCCAATTACGTCTTCTACAGTCTTCACGCATATTTGTTAAAATGATCATTCAACGGAGCAAATTTTTTCTTCGAGAAAATCATTATCTGCATTTATTTTTGGAAATTCGAATACATTCCAGTGAATAATTACATCTTTGGATTGGCCATTTCATGGCTATTGAATAGATTGAATTTGACACCGTTAAATACGTTTTTATGAATCGTCCAGAAGAATATACTTCGATAATAATACGGGGATCGTTACTCAAGTTTTGAGAGACAAATAAAAACAAATATTCATAATTGTACATCGCTTTATAGTTTTTCAAAAAATTCTCAACGCAACTTTCACATGTTTTGACTATTTAAAAACGTTTTGGCGAATGATTCGTCTTCTGCGATTGATTTCCCTGATGATTCCGAGCACTTCTGGCAAACTAATGTCTAATTATTTCGAAAAAACCAGCGACCATTTGCTTCAAAATGCTTTATGCGCAAATAATTATTGGATTAGTGTCGATCAATGTTTAGTTTTTTCGGCATTTCTTTGCACAAACCGACTCGAGCGATTTTCAAATTAAACACTCCAGCGGGAGCAAATATTTTTGACAACCAATTGTTTATGCAATAATGAATGTATGTGAGTGGAATCAAAGGTCTAAGTATGATTCAACTCGAGGTATGTCACGTGACGATCTTGCTTATAAGTTTACGCACTGCATCGAGGTTTATCGGCACAACAGCCGATTTTGGACGACCTGCACGAAATTCATCCTGTAGCGAAGTACGACTACGATTGTATTCGGTAAATAGGCGAAAGACCATGGTTTGAGATGGTTCTTCATCACAAACAGTCGAAATATATTGAACAACACACTATTATTAGTTTTATGATTTAATAGAAATTGATAAAAAAATCTTAGTCCGTCTCTGTATCTAGTTGTTTAGCTGCAATGCCGTTTTCACTTGACATATTCTTTAATGACTTGATGTAATGAAATTTGTCGTAGTCGAGAAATTTGAAATAACGTTATATAATATATCGGAAAATTTGTTTTAATATCCTGGAAAATATGCCTGATAAATACGAGTATAACCGAACGGCTTAGCGATTTTTAGCGATCTTAATTAAGTTCATAACAAGTGAAACTTCAAAAAAAAAAAGATGTAGGTACGTTTAAATAATTAATCCGAATAAATACCGAGGCCAGAACAACAATTAGATAAATAATCATGATGACGCCTCAAACTTCTATCGATATAATGATTTCCATTAACTTCAACAAATATTTCACTTGATTATATAATTTTTTGGTATGTATTTCCAATATTTCGCTCTTTTATGACTTGATTCAAATGTACAGAGGGACTCAAACAACGTTTTTATGTGCTAATCAAATTGCAAGTACCACCCTGTACCAAGAAATTGTATTGAAATTACCATCGAATCATTATTTGTGGATCTAGTCGAAGATACTACTGATGAATAGAAAGATAACATAGACGACTCTCACTAGAATGAAGATCATATTTTTTATATCTTATAGAAAGTAATTTTTAACGAAACACTTTTTATAATAACAATCGTCAAGCTTCTAAAAAAAGTCATTAACTGCCGACATTTATAGAAAATCCTCGACCAACGAGGTAATTTTTTGAAATACGGGAATAGAAAAGAACCCGAGTGGTCTAAATCCGGCGAATAAGGTAGCATTTCCTCGGTCAAACGTTGCAAAAAGTTCTTCGTTGATGCTTCTTCTTTTTTCAAGACAGTCAATGAAAATTAGACCACGCGTATCCCAAAGAAAGTCAAGATCATGACCTTGACTGCAGATGGAATGGTTTTTGCCTTCTATAGAGCTGGTTCTGCCTTTTCAGTCCGGAGTTTCGGATGTGAAGTGATCGTTTGATCCATGATTATGAAACGGTGCAAAAATTCTGTCAAACACTCGATGGAAACGCAAACGTGGCAACCATCTTGCGCACTACTTTCTCATGTCCAAATTTTCGATTGATATGCGATGTACAGCTCTTTTTGAAATACCTACTATGTATTTTAGCTCAGCCGACGGTCATCCAGTATCACTTATTGGATTGGATTGAGATGCTGGTCTACGCAGGTCGTACGGCCTCGATTAAACTCTGCTATTCAATATTTTACTATTGATAACAAAGAAGCAGACTCACCCAGAGTAGAACCAGTGTTCATATTGGTTGGACTAAGGCCTTCAAACTTGAGACATATGCTGTATATAGATACAGGGGAATTTTTAAAGCAACTACCGCCATCTCTAGTCTTGTTTTATAGCAACTACCGCCATCTCTAGGTCAAACAAGGTACTTCTGGGACTATAAACTTGTTTTATAATTATTAGTGCCTTCTTTGTTGAAAATACATTTGTAGTATTCTGTAGTATTAATTATATAATTGCAGTTATAACAATTGAAGAAGTTTCCACTGAGTAAGACCCTCTGTTTCCAGAAATTTATAGTAATTTAGAATAAAATTAATCATTTATCGTGATAATGATCAGATCACAATGATAAGGAAACCAGATTTAGTAAAAAAAGAAACGGATTTTTTTATTTTCTTATCAAACATGCTGTTTTAAGCTATTTTTTATTTCAACTGGAGGGTTTGTTTTCTTCATTATTTCTAGAAAAAAATATTAGCAAACACTTCGGGACATTTCTACCGGCAAATACCATAAAAAATTTTTTTTTTTCCTCATCTCTTTCGGTTGTTTGTACAAAACTGAATATAGTTTACTTAAAAGCTTATCGCGCCACATTTTATTTCGACGTCTGAGGACGACATTAAACAGCATCTCGTACGAATCAGGTGTTAAGCTCGAGAAAAGGTAAAGCTGAGACGTAATCCGTTCAAATGGCTTTTAGAAACGAAATTTTTTTCTCGAATCCACCGCTCGAGATCCCGAATATTGAGGATAAATATATAGCAGACCAAATGAATTTTTAATGTGTTTGCCATCTACGTTTATTACTTTATACACTTCGAAATATTGGATGTACCAATCACCAAAGTGTAGGTTTGAGAAAAGACGCGAACGTGCGCGGCGGGCCGTAAATTCAACATGCATATACATATATCCGGTAAAAGTAGTAAAATGTACTGTTATCTATATTTGTACCGTTTATACGGATATTCAGGCTTAATTTATTACGACACTTGTTGCCTTTCTACCATAGTATATCATATAAATTTCCTTTATACATTTTATATGAAACGACGAATCCTAGTATGGATATGAATAAACTCAATTTTGGCATCAATTTGTAAAAGTCGATGTAGATTCAAGCATTTTATTGTAAGTAATCTTATTTAATCAATGAACCGAGATACAACGAGCAACAAAAGAAGATATGACGGAGCAAGAAACGAGAAGAAACACATGGAGGAAAAAGTGGAAGCATTAGAAGAAAAAGAACTGAAAAATATTCACCAGGAGGCGAGAAAAGCATTCATAGTAGACCAGCAGTTAAGTTTCAAAAGGTGGGCTCCAAATTGAAGGATTTGCAGACTTTTGAGACGTTTCGGCGAGAAAAATGAGAAACAAACAAAGACCTATCCATAACCAAGAAGTTAATGAACATCAAGCGTGCTTTAGGAGCTCGATGGACCAAATTTTTACCTCAAAAACAATATAGAGCAATATCAAAACCAAAATCTAGACTACGTCTGCTGTAAATAGATTATAAACAAGCTTAGGATACAATAGAGAGGACAAAGCTTTAGAATTCTTAGGTTCTTCAAGAAAACTAAGAAGAAAGAGACAAATGGAAGCGAAGCGAATGAAAAGAAGAAGACGCACATTGAGAAGGGAAGAGGATAGATGAGGTAGTATAGATTAAAAAGGAATGGAAACAACTAAGAAGAAGAAATAACATGGGAGGTACGGTGTAGAGAGTAGAGGAGGAAGATCAAAACAGAGCTCAATCAGTTTGATTTTACTCAATTTTGAAATATATATCTTGTAAATTTTTTCATTGTTCAAAATCTAACATTTATATGCATGTTTTATGTTTTTAAATCATTTTTCAGCCCTTCTAGTAATCACCCCTTAATCTTAATTCATTATTTGTATCTCTGTAAACCTGTTTGTAAAATTTCAACCCTCATTGAAAAAATTGGTTCCAAGAAACTTCAAGAAACTTCAATCATTTAACCCTTAACTATAGTGCTGAAAAATGTTTACGTTTGTATAGTCGTGGGTCCATGTATTTTAAAATGGCCACAAAATCAAATTTTACATATTTTTTAAGGTTATTTTGAATAAAACTAATATTTTGTTTTACAAGGAATCTATATTTATCAAAATCAACAGTAGGAACTTTAATTTCTTACTTTAATGGCACCTACAAAATCAGTCGTTTTTTCTTACCATCAGAATAAGCTGGCTTACAAAAATCTAAATAAAAACAAAATAAAATAAGTTTCACAGTTTGTCTTTCTTTCTCCTTACTAAATAAAGTATCTTTTTTCATAAAACAAACAAAAAAATATTCAAACTTTTTTTTTTGGAAGGAAACTAATAAGAAAGAACACAAAATATATATTTTGCAACGTTTATACGCATGATTTATAATTTTAATTATTTTTTTTATGCATCTTAAATATAAAATCATTATTTGTATCTCTGAAAACATGTTTATGAAGTTTCAACCCTTAAAAACCACCCCCATGAAGGTGAATCATTGAAAAAATTGAGTCCAAGAAACTTCAATCATTTGAATAATAGATTACTGAATTGAAATCTGATTTACTGGATATTAGAATAGCTATTTTTTTATTAGGAAATTATCCACATACATACTACAAAGCCTCACCATGTTTTCAAGCAGATGTTCAAAATTCCTTTCACTTTTTCTGTCTCTAGAATACATACAAACACACACCCTTCTGTTAGCATGTACCTATCGACAAGTCTACTTTATATAACAAATTTTGCTTTGGTCCCCCTATCCCTCTATCGATTCCCGGGGCTATTTTAAATAAAATAATTTCCACCCCGGGATAGTACACCAGAGTAATAGCGCAAATTGACACTATATCTTTCTTATTTCCACTAACTACTCATAAATTTTCATGGAAATAGATATGTAGGAAATCGGGGGTAAAACCATCAGCTAAAAAATGAAATGAATGAAGGGAAAATTCTGTTCTTTTGTTAGGTGGAAAACTTTCGGACAACCATCGTATACTGAGAAACAAAATTGTGTCATTTTTTCTTGCTGGGGCACTGAGGATGCTGACTATTTATAGCTAACCCATTAACTATTTTCCTTTCAGTTCAAGTCAAGATATTCTAGCTGCCACAAATTTTCCATTTCATCTGCCACCAGGTATAATCTTTCCGACATATGAGACTCCTTTAAATATTTTTAGATTGTATTTACTTGATGAAGAAATATTTTTGCCTGTCTTGGCCCCTGAAGATTATACCAATCACTAACTCTACATACAAAGTCTAGTAATTCTACTCCAGAATGTTCCAAAACCCATTGGAGGGTGAATATCAACACTTAGATGAAGAATAAGATTTATCCTGACTTTTTAGACATCTAATGTAACACGCGAAGTAATATACTCACTCAAAAACATCATCAAGAAATTGAAATGTCTTAATTTACATGAGAAATAATGAAAATTCCAATGCAAATTGGAACGCTTTCCTCCATATTCTTCTAGAAACAATAAACTCATCTAATTTTAAAGTCCGTGTTGACGAAGAACTCCACCCTTCTGTCAAATTAAATATATAGGATTATTTTCAACCATAATTCAAATATTTCGCTAATGCAAATTTGGTAAGGGTGCGAAATATATCTTCAACGTTTCACTTTATCGCCCAGAATATCAAAGTTTCGGATACTTCCATTATAAAAGCGTAACTTTTTCATTCCATTGCCGTAGACTTTTTATTAATTCATATATCTGAGACAATGCAGGTTTCAGAAACTTATAATGAGATATTCCCACTTTGAACTGAGAAAAATCTAGTTTCTTAAGGATTATTATTAGGTTAGTAGCCCTTTAAAACACCCAAAATAGTTTTTCGCTCCAAATTTAGTCGTCAAACCTCGATATTGATATTACAGATAATAAAATATTCCGGAATGGCTTGCGGTGAGTTGGGAATCATACCAAAACGTTTTGGTTTTAGTACATTTGTTAAGAAAGAGTCACGTTGTACTGAGTAGAACCGAAAATGCTATTCCTCGTTTCCTTTGTGTTGAATTGGTGCCAAGTCCATGACCAAAATTGGTTTTCGTTATCTAAAAAGCATGCTTAACACCTTTTATTGCGTGTGCAATGGAAACAAGAACCAAAACACTAACAACGAAAACTATAATGAAGTCGACTGAAATGAAAACTCTAAACACTGAGAACAATCAAGGGAATTAGCCTTGGAGATTGAATCAGAAATCAGGGTATTGAAGAAGAATAAAGAATATCTGGATATCGAAAGAATGTCAGGAAACAGATTGGGAGAATTTGTCCAAGACAAAATATATAGAGACCTCTAGGCACATAACCAAAAAGAGGACATGAGAGCTGGAGCTCAGCGTCTCAAGAGGAGCTCAGGAGAAGGCTAAATATTGAGAACTGAACATGACAGATCCATTTTAAAGCAGAAGAAGCAAATAACATTTCCAATAAGTAACCAGATATTATGAATTTCTACATAAGGGCCTTCAGTCACCTGATTACTCGAAACCACATTTCTAGATTTTGAAAACGATACAAAAATTAATCAATATCATTAAGTGTAACTATCAAGCATTTAAACTGTGGAATTTCTTAAATGTAACTCGAATGAAAGCAGAAGATGTGGATAAGTTCATACTCTTATGTTTTGTGACAAGTTGTAACACGTTGCAGCTTATCGGCTGCTATAGTCGCTTCAGTAATATGAACGAACTTTTGAATTTATGGCTACGATACTGAGACAAAAAGACAAAGTTCTAAATATAAAGAAAGTGTCTCAATTCGTCAATAAATGTCGAATTTCACTAGAGAGTATTGGAACTTTTGCGAAACGGTCTCAAAATGGGGTTTTCTTCATCAAAACACACAACAAACATTCAATATACAAAGTATACAGTTCAATATTGTAAATATTTTAGATTAACGTAGAATTGTTGATTATTTTCGCTATTGATTGAGTTTCTTTCTTAAATTTGATACGATGGACTTCTGAATATCTGCAAATGAATCCTTTAAAGGATAATACGTAAAAGAATCTGAAGTAGATACTCACAAGAAAAGGGCGACGATTAAATTCTTTTAATCAAAATCGCTGGTTACATGAAACTTCGAATGTTACCCATCCACACTATCAATTCGAAAACATTTAAAATACAATTGAAAATAAAATTTGAATGTTCCCCATCATTTCCGTGTATGGAAAAAAAATTTATTCAAGGTCAAAGTTCAAAAAAGTGAGTTTTTCGTAATTTTCAGTAAAGCGGTGAGTTTTATCATAAAAATACCTTATACAAAAATTGTAGATCATAAAATTATCTACAAGAAACGTATTAATACTTTTTTTTCCTACAAGCCACTGTTTCTGAGATATAATGATTCAAAAATATATTTTCGGCAGTAAACTTTTCTTACAACAATCAAACGAACCGAGACTTGTTTTGAGTATTTGTAAGAAATTTCTGTTGACTTGTGGAAACTGTCAAATATTATCAATTGACGAATATGTTGGTATGCAGGTTTGGTAATTCTCATACAATCCTTATAACCATTAAATACGATAATAAATCTGAAACATTTTTAACTTTTACAACTTTTTTAATCGTTATATCTCAGAAACGGTGGCTCGTAGGAAAAAAAGTATTGATACATTTTTTGTAGATAATTTGATGTTCTACAATTTTTGTCTTCAGTATTTTTATGATAAAACTCACCGTTTTGCTAAAAATTGCGAAAAATTCACTTTTTTCACCTTTGACCTTGAATAAAATTGTTTTTCCATATGGGCAGCTTCATATGCTGTTAATACCTTATTCTAATTTAACAATTCTTTTGTTTAAATCGTGAATAAACTTTTAAAAACAACTAATTTCATATCTGTTCTAGAACACAAAAGTTATTTTCGCCTTAGTACTCATTAACTGTTTTTTTTTACGAAAATAAAAAATATTCTACAAAAAAAAACGTTTTAACATCAAATCTGACTTAAAATGCCACGACAACAAAACAAAATGGAAGCCAATTGAAACGAATATTTCTAGAAATGAATTCGACAATAGCCAGATGCAATAATTTTTTGTTTCCTCTATGAATGATTTTCATTTTTTAAATTTTCAAATTAAGTTTCGTAAGTTTTTCGCAATTTTCAGCAAAACGGTGAGTTTTATCATAAAAATACTTCAGTCGAAAATAGTAGATCATAAAATTATCTACAAGAAACGTATTAATACTTTTTTTTCCTACAAGCCACTGTTTCTGAGATATAATGATTCAAAAATATATTTTCGGCAGTAAACTTTTCTTACAACAATCAAACGAACCGAGACTTGTTTTGAGTATTTGTAAGAAATTTCTGTTGACTTGTGGAAACTGTCAAATATTATCAATTGACGAATATGTTGGTATGCAGGTTTGGTAATTCTCATACAATCATTATAGCCATTAAATACGATAATAAATCTGAAACATTTTTAACTTTTACAACTTTTTTAATCGTTATATCTCAGAAACGGTGGCTCGTAGGAAAAAAAGTATTGATACATTTTTTGTAGATAATTTGATGTTCTACAATTTTTGTCTCCAGTATTTTTATGATAAAACTCATCGTTTTGCTAAAAATTGCGAAAAACTCACTTTTTTCACCTTTGACCTTGAATAAAATTGTTTTTCCATATGGGCAGCTTCATATGCTGTTAATACCTTATTCTAATTTAACAATTCTTTTGTTTAAATCGTGAATAAACTTTTAAAAACAACTAATTTCATATCTGTTCTAGAACACAAAAGTTATTTTCGCCTTAGTACTCATTAACTGTTTTTTTTTACGAAAATAAAAAATATTCTACAAAAAAAAACGTTTTAACATCAAATCTGACTTAAAATGCCACGACAACAAAACAAAATGGAAGCCAATTGAAACGAATATTTCTAGAAATGAATTCGACAATAGCCAGATGCAATAATTTTTTGTTTCCTCTATGAATAATTTTCATTTTTTAAATTTTCAAATTAAGTTTCGTAAGTTTTTCGCAATTTTCAGCAAAACGGTGAGTTTTATCATAAAAATACTTCAGTCGAAAATAGTAGATCATAAAATTATCTACAAGAAACGTATTAATACTTTTTTTTCCTACAAGCCACTGTTTCTGAGATATAATGATTCAAAAATATATTTTCGGCAGTAAACTTTTCTTACAACAATCAAACGAACCGAGACTTGTTTTGAGTATTTGTAAGAAATTTCTGTTGACTTGTGGAAACTGTCAAATATTATCAATTGACGAATATGTTGGTATGCAGGTTTGGTAATTCTCATACAATCATTATAGCCATTAAATACGATAATAAATCTGAAACATTTTTAACTTTTACAACTTTTTTAATCGTTATATCTCAGAAACGGTGGCTCGTAGGAAAAAAAGTATTGATACATTTTTTGTAGATAATTTGATGTTCTACAATTTTTGTCTCCAGTATTTTTATGATAAAACTCATCGTTTTGCTAAAAATTGCGAAAAACTCACTTTTTTCACCTTTGACCTTGAATAAAATTGTTTTTCCATATGGGCAGCTTCATATGCTGTTAATACCTTATTCTAATTTAACAATTCTTTTGTTTAAATCGTGAATAAACTTTTAAAAACAACTAATTTCATATCTGTTCTAGAACACAAAAGTTATTTTCGCCTTAGTACTCATTAACTGTTTTTTTTTACGAAAATAAAAAATATTCTACAAAAAAAAACGTTTTAACATCAAATCTGACTTAAAATGCCACGACAACAAAACAAAATGGAAGCCAATTGAAACGAATATTTCTAGAAATGAATTCGACAATAGCCAGATGCAATAATTTTTTGTTTCCTCTATGAATAATTTTCATTTTTTAAATTTTCAAATTAAGTTTCGTAAGTTTTTCGCAATTTTCAGCAAAACGGTGAGTTTTATCATAAAAATACTTCAGTCGAAAATAGTAGATCATAAAATTATCTACAAGAAACGTATTAATACTTTTTTTTCCTACAAGCCACTGTTTCTGAGATATAATGATTCAAAAATATATTTTCGGCAGTAAACTTTTCTTACAACAATCAAACGAACCGAGACTTGTTTTGAGTATTTGTAAGAAATTTCTGTTGACTTGTGGAAACTGTCAAATATTATCAATTGACGAATATGTTGGTATGCAGGTTTGGTAATTCTCATACAATCATTATAGCCATTAAATACGATAATAAATCTGAAACATTTTTAACTTTTACAACTTTTTGAATCGCTATATCTCAGAAACGGTGGCTCGTAGGAAAAACAGTATTGATACGTTTTTTGTAGATAATTTGATGTTCTACAATTTTTGTCTCCAATATTTTTATGATAAAACTCACTATTTTGCTAAAAATTGCGAAAAACTCACTTTTTTCACCTTTGACCTTGAATAAAATTGTTTTTCCATATGGGCAGCTTCATATGCTGTTAATACCTTATTCTAATTTAACAATTATTTTGTTTAAATCGTGAATAAACTTTTAAAAACAACTAATTTCATATCTGTTCTAGAACACAAAAGTTATTTTCGCCTTAGTACTCATTAACTGTTTTTTTTTTCGAAAATAAAAAATATTCTACAAAAAAAACGTTTTAACATCAAATCTGACTTAAAATGCCACGACAACAAAACAAAATGGAAGCCAATTGAAACGAATATTTCTAGAAATGAATTCGACAATAGCCAGATGCAATAATTTTTTGTTTCCTCTATGAATAATTTTCATTTTTTAAATTTTCAAATTAAGTTTCTTAAGTTTTTCGCAATTTTCAGCAAAACGGTGAGTTTTATCATAAAAATACTTCAGTCGAAAATAGTAGATCATAAAATTATCTACAAGAAACGTATTAATACTTTTTTTTCCTACAAGCCACTGTTTCTGAGATATAATGATTCAAAAATATATTTTCGGCAGTAAACTTTTCTTACAACAATCAAACGAACCGAGACTTGTTTTGAGTATTTGTAAGAAAGTTGACTTGTGGGAGCAGTCATAAATTATCAATTGACGAATATGTTGGTATGCAGGTTTGGTAATTCTCATGCAATTATGCATGCATTAAATACGACAATAAATCTGAAACATTTTTAACGTTTACAACTTTTTGAATCGCTATATCTCAGAAACGGTGGCTCGTAGGAAAAACAGTATTGACACGTTTTTTGTAGATAATTTGATGATCTACAATTTTTGTCCCCAGTATTTTTATGATAAAACTCACTATTTTGCTAAAAATTGCGAAAAACTCACTTTTTTCACCTTTGAGCTTGAATAAAATTGTTTTTGCATATGGACAGCTTCATATGCTGTTAATACCTTATTCTAATTTAACAATTCTTTTGTTTAAATCGTGAATAAACTTTTAAAAACAACTAATTTCATATCTGTTCTAGAACACAAAAGTTATTTTCGCCTTAGTACTGATTAACTGTTTTTTTTTTCGTAAATAAAAAATATTCTACAAAAAAAAACGTTTTAACATCAAATCTGACTTAAAATGCCACGACAACAAAACAAAATGGAAGCCAATTGAAACGAATATTTCTAGAAATGAATTCGACAATAGCCAGATGCAATAATTTTTTGTTTCCTCTATGAATAATTTTCATTTTTTAAATTTTCAAATTAAGTTTCGTAAGTTTTTCGCAATTTTCAGCAAAACGGTGAGTTTTATCATAAAAATACTTCAGTCGAAAATAGTAGATCATAAAATTATCTACAAGAAACGTATTAATACTTTTTTTTCCTACAAGCCACTGTTTCTGAGATATAATGATTCAAAAATATATTTTCGGCAGTAAACTTTTCTTACAACAATCAAACGAACCGAGACTTGTTTTGAGTATTTGTAAGAAAGTTGACTTGTGGGAGCAGTCATAAATTATCAATTGACGAATATGTTGGTATGCAGGTTTGGTAATTCTCATGCAATTATGCATGCATTAAATACGACAATAAATCTGAAACATTTTTAACGTTTACAACTTTTTGAATCGCTATATCTCAGAAACGGTGGCTCGTAGGAAAAACAGTATTGATACGTTTTTTGTAGATAATTTGATGTTCTACAATTTTTGTCTCCAATATTTTTATGATAAAACTCACTATTTTGCTAAAAATTGCGAAAAACTCACTTTTTTCACCTTTGACCTTGAATAAAATTGTTTTTCCATATGGGCAGCTTCATATGCTGTTAATACCTTATTCTAATTTAACAATTATTTTGTTTAAATCGTGAATAAACTTTTAAAAACAACTAATTTCATATCTATTCTAGAACACAAAAGTTATTTTCGCCTTAGTACTCATTAACTGTTTTTTTTTTCGAAAATAAAAAATATTCTACAAAAAAAACGTTTTAACATCAAATCTGACTTAAAATGCCACGATAACAAAACAAAATGGAAGCCAATTGAAACGAATATTTCTAGAAATGAATTCGACAATAGCCAGATGCAATAATTTTTTGTTCTTCCTTCGGTTTTTTTTCTTTTAAATGACTTCTGAGTGAGTTAATTCAACTAATAATTTTATCATATTGTAGTAGAGTCATGCTCTATCATGAAAATACAGGGCCGGATTAAGATGTATAAGGCCCGGGGCTAAAATAATAACGGGGCCCCCTTAAGGAATTCGAAAGCCCGGAAAAATTCACAAAATATTATCAATGCGTTAGATTTGTGGTATCAACACATCAAAAAATACAGAATTATTTCCAAATTATGTGGCCCGGGGCTATAGCCCCCCCAAGCCCCTAGCTTAATCCGGCCCTGTGAAAATATGAATAAACATTTTAATCAATTCACAGAAGAAATAGATCCTGCACATCAAGGGACGTCATATCACCTAAATTATGTTAAATACTTGGTTTCTGGTGCCTTCTTATTTTGTCTTCGGGCACGTTAGTGTTTAAATCAGGATAAAATCTTAAAGTCGTACAATTCCACTTTGGGGTACGTTAGTAGGAAACGGCATATAAATTACTCTTTCTGTAAATTATTGCGAAAGATGCGGTTTATCTTAGACACGTGTTCGGTGACAGCAACAATTGTTCTATTATGTTTTAGGAATTGGAGGGTCTCGTCGTACAATTAAACGTGTCTACTAACTTATTTATCTATTATGAAAATCGGTTAATATAGATTGAATTATAAAGATAATCGGCTGTACAATACTAACCGCTTTTCTTTAAAATGAAGTTTCTTACATGTGTTGGCTACATCTTCATTTTTTACTGTTCAAGGTTTTACTCCACCATCCTCGGACTCCCATTTCCATTGACTTTTTGGTCTTCCTCTAGACCGGACTCCAAAGGGTTTCCATACTGTTTATTTTTTCAATTTTACTATCATTTTCATTCGTTTTATGTGTCCTAACCATCTTAATCAATACGATTTTATAAATCTGGTGATAGCTTTTTTTAAAAAAAGATGATCCCGTCTCTAGGATAGATAGAAAAAATATTTTAGTTTTAGTTTGAGAAGCTGGTACATCCGATGAATTTGTTTTTATGTCTGACTCCCTTAGAGGGCGCTAGTTACACGGTTCCTACCAAAAAGTATTGAACATATATTAAACTTAAACATCATTTGATTTCACACCAAAAATTTGATAAAACTCGATACTATGTACCGATTTCGGAATATTTTGATTTGAAAATTATAAAGTAATAACCGATGCTGGTAAAAAGTGTTGATAAAGAAAAGATTTCCATGGTGCTAAATCCGGAGAATTCGTTGTCTGAATCATGACTCTCACTTCGAGTTTGGTAAAAAAAGATTTGACGTATGAAGCTGAATTAATTGATTAATGCAATATTATCAAAATAGAAAATACGGGAAATTTCAAGACAGAAGTTTGACTAAAAATGATTGAGAATTTGATTAGAAAATTCTCAATATAAACCGACCAAATACAAGTAAGTTGAATAGAGTTTTGTACTAAAAAGAGATATAATTATAAAAAAAGAAAAATAAAGAATGTTACGCATAGAATATAACTGACTGTTCGATTTCCAAAAACTCAAATATTTGAATAAACAGACACTAATAATAAAATCCACGTACAAAAAGAATGACAGTATTCCAACGGAATACAGAGAGTCTGGATCGACTTATTTTCGTGTATGTGAATCATTTTGCATTATTTTCCCATCGCGTATCTTAATATTCACATCTGAGAATGAAAACTTCAACATATGGTTAAACCGAACAAAACTCTGAAGTTTCAAGTGAACTTTTCCAGTTGAGTCCACCTCGAAAATATTCGTGTAAGATCGTAGGTGTTGAATTGACAAACTTTGGAATGTGTTTTGGACAATTTTAAACAGGATAAGTTTTGAATTTTTCGATAAGTTTTAAATAATTGATACTTCGTTGTGAATTAAATGACCTCAACACCATGGCATACAACTATATAACATCTTTCTTCAGACGAAATGATTTATTCTTCTTAATAATCATAATGGAAATGTAAAAATGGACGCCAATTAGGTTCGTTTCCTGCTAAAAGATGGACAAGGATGGTCGTTTATATAATAAGAATCGTCAAGCTTTCCAAAATAGTCATTAATTACAGATATCACCTCTTCATTGTTGGAAAATCTTTGACCTCCGAGTTGTTTTTTCAAGTATAGGGACAGAAAACAATCCGAGGAGGCTAAATGTGGCGAATAGAGTGAATTAGGTAGCAATTTAAACATTAGTTCGTTCATTTTGGCCATAGAAATAAGGGATGTTTGAAATGTTGCAATGTCCTGATGAAACAACACTTTCTTCTTAACCAAATACTGACGTTTTTGCTTGATTTATTCGCTCAAATGCTACAATAACTTTGCGTAATAGTTTATAGATAGTATATGAAAATTTTCTCATGCACAACCCATAAAACCGACACCATGACTTGCCTGCAGATTGTTGAACAGTGTTTGCCTTCTTCGGAGCCGATTCTTCCTTTTCAGTCCATTGTTTTAATTCTTCTTTCGTTTCGGGTGTAAAGTGATGAACCAAGTTTTATCTATGGTTATGAAGTGACGCTCTACTTCTGTAAAACATGGCTAAACACTCTATGGAAACATCTTTACGACGCTGTATTTGTTCCATTGCGAGCACCCATCTTGCGCCCAGCTTTCTCATGTCCAAATTTTCAGTTGATGTTCGATGTATCGCACTTTTTGAAACGCCTACTAAGTCTACTAGCTCCAGCACTTTCAGTCGACTATCATCCAGGACCAATTTGTGGATTTTCTTCAGCATTTCTGGAGTCGTCACCTCAATTGGTCAACCACTGAGATATTGGTCTTTGCAAGTCCTACGGCCTTGTTTAAACTCTGCTACCCAATATTTTACTGTTGATAACGAATAAGCAGTCTCGCCCAAAGTAGAATCTAGTTCTGTTTTTATATCGGTTGGGCTAATGCCTTTCAAATAGAAGTTACAAATTAACTGGAAATGTTCGCTATTGATGACTGTCAAACAAATACTAGACAACGTGGAGTCTTCAAATTTCAACCATATGATGTATAGATTGTGTACTTTCTAATACAGTTGTATTTAGATCAGCTCCTTCTGGAACCATTCTCGTATTGTGTCCACTTTGCTATTCTTTTCTCCAATCCTATAGTCTTCAATAAATTTAGAATGTATCTAGGTATTCAGGTGTCTAAATCTTGGTTTATGTAAAGCTATACATTTTGAAAGTTTGTCTTTTATTTCGAAAATATTTATTCATATAATCATCTTTTTTAGTAATCCTCAATCATCTTTTTTTTTTCACTAGACAAGTTTTCTTCATATGCGGATGAAAAGTCTTCTAAAAGTTAAATTTGAAAAAAGAATCATGATGTAATTACTAAAATCAATAGCTCAAATAACACTGATAACTTATCACCCAGTATAGTCCATGAAATTTAGGCAGTTATTGGACAATAAATCTCAATCGGCTTCATCAACATGAACCGAATATCCAATAATTAGAGATTCACCTCAATCTTACGGTCAACTCGATATAATAGAAAGTCCTAATTGATTTTATAAATGGATAACTTTATATTCGTCCCTCATCGACCGTCGTGTCCTTAATGTCTTGTTGTTTTGTCATTTTAAACCTAAACCAACATGAAATAACTTTTGCTTCGACGCTAGATGGAGTTTGTAGTCCTCTACGTGAACTTCCATAATTTTGACCGACCCATTATCCCAAGATTTACCACCTATACAGATGTTCTTCCAGATTAAAACGAATATTTATTGTACGGAGATTGATATCTAATATGAAATAAAATAAATTTTGACTAAATATATTTCAAAATATTGTCGAAAAACCAAAACGAAGAGGGAGATGTTTTATTATCAAAAACTTGTTACAATTTGTATACAAAACCTTGTAATAAAACAAAACCACAATGAATAACAAAATTATAGGTAATGGTTCAGTATTTACGTCCATAGCAAAAACTAAACCAGTTTCAAGTATGCATAGAAGTCGTTTATAAAGTAGAAGACACTTTCCAGTAAATATGTCCTCAAATTATTGCGAAAAGATGATATCGATTTGATTTCAATTGGCAAATGATTGTGCAGTTTTTGCATTGTAAAATAATGAGCCCTTAACTAATTCTGAACGTGGATGACATTTCAAGGAATTATCCACAACAAACACTAAGAATTTTACTGATTCAAGGTGGTGTTATTCAATAAAAAAGGCTGCAATTTATTTTTATGTGATAAAACTACTACTAGAGAAGATTACCATGAATTAGGGCCTAGTATTGAGCCTTGGAGCACTCCACATTCTATTGGCTTGGAAGAGGACATCGTTGTATCAACCCTATCAAGTCTAAAGAAGACTCAACTACACAATAAAATGGTGTCGTTCAGTTGGACTGAATGTCAACTTTCTATTTATCCAGAAAATAAATTCAAGTAGGTTAGTCAAAAAATGATTTGATCAAAGAATAAAAGGGAATACGTCTATTTTTGGACAATAAAGTGTTCTTAAATCGAGACTTGAACTTTCCAGTCACAATACAGACATATCCTGAGGAAAAAACAATCGAACGAGAAAGAAAAACTTTCGTTTGACGCGACTATAAATGTTCACTTGAGCAAAACTCAACTTTCAAATTTCTAAAAATCTTTTCCAGCTTTAGGGCATTATGATACATGGCCCGGCTGTAAAAAATATGAAAGCCGTGCTGAAATGTAAATGCCGAAAGAATAGAATGAAAGATGGTATTTTGAAATGTAACACGCTGCGCGAACGTCAGATGTAAGTAGCAGATATGAAATAGTGCCTTTGCGCCCTCACTTATGAATGTAAAGTAAAACACTTCCAACGATATATCTCAGAGATATATAATATAAGTAACTTTTTAAATGATATTATGCAGGGTTCATTCACTTACCTTTTCGAGAATAATAAAAGAAATTCTTTGACAGATGAATGTTGCGAATTTATATTCCGGTTCGCCAAAAGAATTCTTATCGGAAAATGTTGGTTCAGTTCTAAACGTGCGGTTCTAATCAAGAAGACCGAATATCAATATCTAAATTGTTGGGAATCACATTAGATCGCGGTATGAATTGGGGAAAGCATATGGACTAACTATGCTCAAAAATTCATCATCAGACCTTCTTGCAATGTGACAATTCCGCTCCTCAATTGGCAGTAATTACGTTATGCCAACGATTTACTTTGCTTTGATCCTCTAGCATATGGTATCTCTCTATGGGGCAACTCTACCAAGGTCTTTGCGTGCTATTCACAATGCGATGTACTTTACCGCGAACTCTTCACGGGATACGGGATCCTTTCATTGCCTTGCATGTATATTGTATTTGAAAAACTTCTGTGAATTCATAGTTATACTACCAGGGTTGCGGGTAGACTCATTGTACCATTTTCTAGGTTTTATCCAATGTTAGAAAGGTCATTGTACAGTTAACCACTTAGGAAGGCATAGCACGATCTTTATCCACCTACACACGTTCAGAGTCAGTTAAAGGCTCAATAGTGTGCAATACGAAAAAATGCGTAATCATTCGCCAATTGAAACCGAATCTACAACATCGTTTCTCGCAATTTGAAGTCATAGTTACTAGAAAGTGCCTTCTAGGCTGTAACCGACTCGTTTTTAATAATAATATTCAATTTTGAACACTGTATACAATAATTTAATTTTAATATTAATTTTAAATACAAATTTTCACATATTTTGGGTTTGATAAAAGTTTTCACGACTAAACATTAGAATTTATTTATATTCATATTATTCATATATAAAATACATTAATCACTGATTTCGCCCCATTTTCACTTTAATATTAGCTCCAGGTTCTCGTGAGTCGCCTCCTAGTGTCTTGGAGAGTGCAGACACCAGGAGTGTAATCCACACTCTCGATTTATTGTATGTACCTACCAATATTATAATGTAATAAAAAAAGATGGAAAAAGATAGTGGATACCTTCAAAATACCACAAAAGAACGATGTTTATATCCATATTTAATTATTCAATTATCCGATCCAACGCGTTTTATCATTGTGGTAAAAATTTTTTGGATGCCAAATTTGATATGATTTCAAAAAAAGTAACTGTACCACCCTGTAGCTATAGCTTTATAACAGTTTCTAGCTAGATTTCAAGCGACAAGCGAATAAACTTTTGTTGTATAAAAGTATAAAAAGTCCTCGTCAAGATTTGATAATATCTGAGGTGATTGGTGATATGAAGTTAAGATGGGTGCTTTTTATAACAAAATTTCTTCTCCCCGTCCCTTTCCGAGCTATCGCCCTTATAAGGAGGTGACTAAAATTGAGTTTTCTTCCTTAAATAATAAAAATTTGAAATTCTGTAATTTTTGCGCACTTACAAAGGGTATTTGTTCAATATACGGGGTTAAGAAATTGATCTGTTTCAACTGTTGATACGGTAAATATTATTTTTTGTACGTACTGTATATCATTAACACGTATAAATTTTTCGTGTGGAATTTCATTAATACTAATACCTTAAATGTAAAGTGCATTCCTGAAGCGATTTCCACAACAGCAGAATCACATTTGAGTGTAATTTCCTAGATAGCACCCCCTATTTACAGTAGAATAAATAACCTCCCTGTTCTACCCAAAATTAGTTCTTATTCGCGAATAAGGAAAAGAGAAATGAAGGAATACAACGCCAAATCTTGATTACGGAGTTATTTGAATAGTTTCGTCTCAGTTAAAAATTCGTTGTAATTGAAATTGTATTTACAGAAAATATCTCGACGTTGATTTATCTATTTGTCTATTAACTATGGCGATGCAGAGAGGTCTCGAATCTAAATTTGAGCCACCCAATCAAAAAAAGTGTGTTTTTTCAAAATTTATAGAATTTTTATGTTTAGTGCGACGCATTTGGCACATTCTTATTTAAATTGAAAGCGATATTTCTTCTCCTTTTTGAGTGTGTTATTTCCCCAGTTGCTGGTCGACCTGCAGGTCGACGGTTACTGCCTCTAGTTATACCTGGTTTCCTTCTGAAGACGGACGTCGGCTGAACTCTTATTGAAGCACCAGCTCGATTGCGTAGGCCAAAGATACTACCGCACGTACTTGAAAATGTATCCCAACTATTTTTTGTTTATCCCGCCTTTTTAAATATCTGTTCAAAAGTACTTTGTACCAAACTTAGTATGTTGTCCTCGTAGTGCATCTAGGAAATGCTCAAACTCATTATCATTACCATTTTTGATTTCTGGGATTGACAGCATCAAAATTTTCATAATTTAAACCTATTTTGATTGATTGATGTTACTTACTTAGAAAACAGCGTTTTCCTGAAATACTTATAAGGTTCCAATTTGATTTTGGAAGACACACACACGCGATGTATTATTGACCATGCGCGAACCAAGAAACTTCAAATTGAATCAGCGAACTTCCATCGACTGGCCTTGCGATTTATTTATGGTCATCGCAACAGCCAGACATAGCGGAAATTGTAAGCGTTTAAAATCGAATGGTAAATCCGTTGGAATCATCGATATACAGAGACACATGGGACATCATCTCCTTTGTATTTTCTCTTTATTAGTATTGCCTCGATGACGTTATTCATTATCTTTTTCACAGCCAGTCGAGGTTGATTAATGTCACGCAGCATGATGATAACTGATCCTACTTTTAACTGAAAATTGTGAGGGGGTAATCCAGGCAATTTCAATGAATTTAAAAACTGCGTGGGATAATTGATAGTGGATACGTGATGTTGGTTCATAACGGTGTCGACTAATTTTTAAAAAAAAACCAACTGTACCAAAAGAAAATTCTGAATGGTCGCATTTAGATCTTTGTCTAAGATATCGATCGACATAGAGGATGGATCGACATATTAATTGGTTGTCAAATGTCAAATATTAAAGATGCATTGTCTGTCATCAGCATAGTACAGAAACTTTGCCCATTTTTCAGTGCCCTACTTTACAACTTCTTGAACTTTTCGTACTTCAGTGTTTCTTTCAAATATTTTCGATTTTTCATGGTGCATTCTGACGTAATTTTTGTTATTGCTATACAGACTTCTAACGCTTTTAACTGAGTTTTGATTTATGTCACGGGTCTTCTCTATTTATTATATCAAAGACTTTCTCTAGGTCGATGGAACACGGGTGCTTTCTATTGCTTCCCACGCTGCTTGTCTCAATATGAATATCGTTTTTTGTGTCCCGTTATTAGATCAGAATCCAAACTGAGTCTCTTCCAGTGTTGTTCCCAGTTTCTCCCAGTCTTTGGGAGCTTTTACGGTTTGAAGATACCTCACACCACTTTCCGGTAGTGCTTTTATCATTTTATTTGTCATATTATTGTATCCTGATGTCTTCAATTTCACCATTCAGAAGCTCGATAAAATTTTCTCGCCAGCTTTCCATAACTTTGTCTTCTTCCGTGATTATTATGCCTCTTTTGTCTTTTATATTCCTCGGGGTTTCAACTCCCCTATGATTTCCTTTTCTATCTTAGCAATTTTCTTGCTTTCTAGCTCGTGTTTGATTTGGATTTCCTTGTCTTTCTTAGCCATATTTTCTTTGCACTGTGATAGTAAAAAGGTTAAAAAGTATTCAAAACAAATTGATAACAAATAAAAATTCATTTTTTGGTTAATTTGTATGCATCCATGATGCAATAAATTGTAATATTATATAAATGCCCCTTTTTGTACGATAATTCTGGACTTCAAACTTTTCTTATTATTATTCCCAGTACAACTATTCAAAATAGAAATTATGAGCAATGCACAAATCAACTTGGTATGCTGTAGAATGTCTATAGAACTACATTTATTGTTTTTTCAAAAAGTTTCCAACAGCTTCTGGAAAGTCGACACGAAAGCAGAGAATTTCCAAAACTAATCTCAGTGTATCGTTCAACCATGACTTGAATTTTATTATGTTTTAAAACTTAGTTGACTGTGTATATCTTTACGTTATATGTAATTCAATTTATTCCGTGGTCATAATTTTCAAGATATCTTATTATTTCTAAAATACTCATGGAATGAATATTAAATTGGAATTAAATTAAAAACTTTAATATACTGAAAGATCTATTTATTTAAGTATGCAACACAAATTACAATCTGTCAAATATGTCTCTTATTTTGTACTGAGTAACAAATATTAACATTAATTTCCATAGTTCACTATGGATTCAAATAAACTTACTAATCTAATCTTGTTATTTGATTCAGTTTATTCCGTTTTTAAAGATATCTCATTATATCTTATTTTTAAAATGAGTGATAAATTGATATCAAACTTAAATGTACTGAAAATGTATTTATATAGATATGCAACACAAATTACAATCTGTCAAATGTTTCATTTGAAAATGATTCTTTCTACTTTTTACTGTGTAACAAATATTGACATCAATTTCCGTAGTTCACTATGGATTCAAATAAACTTACTAATCTAATCTTGATATTTGATTCAGTTTATTCCGTTTTTAAAGATATCTCGTTATATCTTATTTTTAAAATGAGTGATAAATTGATATCAAACTTAAATATAATGAAAATGTATTTATATAGATATGCAACACAAATTACAATCTGTCAAATGTTTCATTTGAAAATGATTCTTTCTACTTTTTACTGTGTAACAAATATTAACATCAATTTCCGTAGTTCACTATGGATTCAAATAAACTTACTAATCTAATCTTGTTATTTGATTCAGTTTATTCCGTTTTTAAAGATATCTCATTATATCTTATTTTTAAAATGAGTGATAAATTGATATCAAACTTAAATATAATGAAAATGTATTTATATAGATATGCAACACAAATTACAATCTGTCAAATTTTTCATTTGAACATTCTTTCTACTTTTTACTGTGTAACATATATTTTCATCGATTTCCATAATTCACTAATAAATTTGAATAAACTTATTTACCCAACCGTGATATGGTCCTGTAAAATATTTTGCATATACATTTTTCATTTTATTCCAGAATAAAGTAATAATTTACATGTTCTATTTGACCGTTAATTGCATTTTAATAAATATATATGGACGTATAATAATGGGTTTTTAGAAATGTGAATTCCCATATTTCAGAAACTATTTATTTTCTACTTATTTTTCATACAAAAAACCATTAATTTCACTAAATTACAAGGTTCAGAAATGCATAATAAATGGAAAAAATATGACCTATTGCATCAAAACGACATCTATGATATACTAGTTGAATTATTTCGTTACTCGGGATTTTTACGCGTCCTGGAAAGCCTGTGATTCGAAGAAAGTTTAAAAAACCCTAAAAAAGTCCTGGAATTTAGTTCTCCATATCATATTAACGATTTTTGTCCTGATGTATCAAACAGAATTGAAAAGTTTGTTTCTCAAATTATTGAATTTAAAGTAATAAACTTGTAATTTCCATTGAGTTGTATATGTTTTGTAAATCATGATTTTATCCTGGAAATATCATGGAATCGTCATAGAACTTTCGTTTAAAACCTTAAGAACCCTTATATTTTAGTTAAAAATGTCTCGGAATCGCTAGGTGTAATTAAGAGAATGTTATGTTAGCTCAGTCTCATTGTTCTCATTCTGATTTATTTCTGTGCGAATGTAGCTTGCGGAAAATAATCAGCAGATAGTTTTGGTCTCAACTAATACCAAAGTAATTATTTATGTTCATGAATATGCAAAACACTACGTACAGCAAGGTTTTATTTTCAATTTCAAGAAACAATTTATATCCGACGTCTTCTGGTGCAGAACAGAGTATATGTGTATAAGGTTAATACTAAGTGCTTTGATAGGACTCTATTCTTAACAGGTAATTGCTCTTAAAAGCTAAGCAGCACTTTCAAATTAAGGGAGTAACACGTTAAAAAAATGACAGGGACGGCTTCAACATCCTCAACGATATTATATTATAAATCTAGTAAGAAAATTTAGTTAACGAAGAAACAATACATTTATTTTCATTCTCATTTTCCAAATAATAGTCTTTTTCCTCAAAATAGGCGTTAGCGTATGCGATTTATCGATATCTCTCTCCTGCAAGTGAAGTTTTGAGGTTAGGAAACAAGAAAAAGCCGCTGGGAACAAGATACGGTATATAAAATGTGTGGCAAACCAATTCGAAGTGCAATTTATTAATTTTATCCATGACGGCTCCTAACACGGTCGTTTTTTACAATTTCTTTCCATGCAAAACTGCTTTGCTATTTTTCAAGCAGTTTCTCTTTGAAATCCACTCTTGATTGTGTCATATGTAATCTATCCGCGTGTTTATTGTCGCGTTTGTTCAATTTAAACCAAAATAAACATTTCCCAGGTTTATTAAGTAATATAAATGGAATTTTACTTGATTCATATCTGTAGATGTTCTCTGGATCCAACACTATAGCTCTGAAATCAAAAAACACTAGTTTTAGGCACTGGATTCCAAAGAGCGAACCAGGAAACAAATGTCTTGTTCAGAACGGAAACTTTGCCACAACCCTCTATTAAAATCAATACGTTTGAACCAATTGTTTATTTCGACTGAGTTATCTCAGTTGATTTCGCGATTAATAAACGGTTTTGTTCGAACTAATCTTCGATTGGTTTCTTTGATTTTTTCGATCACTTGTAGCAAATAATTGTTGGTGTACCGTTCAGAATTGACCGCTCTACGTTGCTCTATGCAATTTTGAACTTATGCGAGTGAAACTAATATCCAAATCCAATCTCACGGTGTGTCACATCACATGACAATGTTGCTGGCACTGCAGCGTGAAGTGAGAGCACGATTGAATTCGGAAACACGGTAGCTCCAGATGGCGCTACATCATCGAAAAATCGAAGCCAGTTGACCAAGAAGAATGTTTCAAAATGTCATACTTCATTATGTCAATGTCAGATTTGACGTTTACACATTTCAATATCTCAAAACTTAAGTAACAGCCCTCGTATAAATATCAATGTATCTTGTGTATCTCTTCCTGAAACGGTCCTGTAGGTTTTAATTGTCATATTTCCACCATCTTATGAAAGCTTTCTCAAAATTTTACAGCAGAGTTTTTGAGGGTTTTTAAGAGTCCAAGCAGGAATACGTTGTAATAAAAGCAGACTACGAAGGGACGGATAAAATGAAGCTATGAAAGTCAACCAACTAAGTTTGTATGTTTAAATTTGAAAAGACGCATTTTTAATTGAAAGATGTCTTTTAAAGCGTTAGTTTCGTAATAACAGTAATAGCTTGTCCGAGTCGAACTCTCAACTTGCCAGTTATTCGCCAAGAGATCTTAAGTAAATAGAAAAGTGGAATTGAACAAGTTTATAGTACATTTTACAAAATAGAAAATGGGTGTTTTTATTCGATCTAATCGCAATCACTTGATGGTATTTATTTACAACGTACAGTCTATAGAAAGCAACAAACTGAAAACAAATCGAATCGCAAAGTTTTCTGAATTTATCACAAAAAAAACTTTCACTCCACCGCTCCCGAAGTCACGGTACACCCAGCATTGTTCTCTGAGAAGTAAAAATTGAATTTATTAAGCCTGGTTTTTTATAATTATAATGTACAATACGATGCTGCGGTCAGTCAAGTCTCTACATAGAATGGATAACACAGTGTCAGTTAAGAAAATTTGGGAAAGTAAAATGACAAGAAAAAGATGAAAAAAGACTACAAGACACATTAAACAACATGATAGGAAGATTCTTAAAACAAAAAGGAAGATCATGGGTCAAAGGTATCTAACATAGGCACAGGACAACAAACAAAGATTTCCAACCTATTTGCAGATGAAAGAACTAAATTAGAAAATAACCTGGAAGATGATTTGTTTGAGCTGTCAATTACAACATAGCTCAATATATAAGAAAACGGTTGGGCCAGATCTAGTGCCTGCTCAAATTATTAGAGGCTTTTCAACCAAATTCACAACACTGGAAACTTTTCTTCTCTTCCTACTGCTGCAGACTTAACAACAAACTTTCAAAGACTCAGAAAATCCTTTGCAGTGTTAGACAGGGATTTGCCCTATCCCTTCAAGAAGCTCTCGAGGGTCAAAAATTAGGCATAAAAGTAAATGCCACATAAATATACGATATAAATTTGACACATTCCTAATAGCAGACAACATGGATAAGCCCCAAAGGCTCCTAGAAATGGCTGGAATACACAATCGGCTAATGGGAATCATTACCAAATAAACAAAGTTTAACTATCTTGGAACTTGGTTATGTGATGACTAGACGTAGAGATCAAGTAGAGGATAAAAAAACCAAGGAGCTCATTCGTGAAATTCATAAACGTACTTACGAACTTCGACTTTGGCCTCAGAATAAGATTCACAAAATGCTACATATGGTCGGTGCTATTATACAGTATGAAAAGCTCGACTCTGAAAGTTAACTCCATGAACAGATTGGGGGGATTCAAGATATGAATATACTAGAAAATTCTGAGAAGAATAGGAAGATAAAGTAAGGAGCGAGAGGTAAAATTTGCTCAAGTCTAGATATGAGGAAAGATTTAGAAGAGAAGTGGATTTGGTTAGAAAGAGGATGTCGTGGCTCCACACTATAAAAAAAAGTTGGACAGGGATAAGAACGAAAGAAGAATTGATTTATAACACCAGAAATAGGATCTTTATTCTGTTTCTGTCAACGAATGGCTTCTATGATGAATGAAAGAATGGAATGAGCACATAAGTCGTATGGGTAACAACAGAATGGTCAAGATAGCGCGCGATAAATCCCCATTGGGCCGAAGGAGTACCCAGAAAAAGGTGGAGCGACAATCTTGAAGCAGGATAGGAGGCAAGGATGTCGAAGGTAAAACAGGCGACTACGCCTAACACATGAAAGAAGTAGAAGAAGAATAAGACTTGCTTGTTAACACAATCATTTATAATAAACGTGACTTCTTCTCCAAAAAGTGCTTTGTCTCACCAACTCTGATAGGTTTTCCAATAAGAGGTGTTATTTTGAACAGCCCGCTATTTCGGTAAATGTCACTTTTGAAGTTGTCATTTTTTGACATTTGACAAGTAGAAACTACGCCATTAATGAAAATGGAACGCTACAACGCATTGAAATTATTAAAATTCACTATAAAAATGATGAAAGTTTGGCAGAGACGATTCGTAAAACTAAAACATTTTTGGGTCGACGTGAAGCACCTTCTCGGACCGCAATACACAAATTGGTGGAAATATTTGAGCTGTTGGGACAAGTTACTGATGTGAAGAATAAAACCTGTGCACGTCGCTCAATAATAACGGAGAATATTGCTGCTGTAGCACAAAGTGTTGAAGAAAACCCAGGTTTGTCCATTCCTCGTAGTTCTTTGGAATTAGCCATTCCACAAACGTCATTACACCGTATTTTGCATAAAGACTTGGGTCTTAAGGCCTATAAAGTTCAGTTAGCACAAGAACTCAAGCCGGCCGATCATCAACAACGTCGTGTCTTTGCTAATTGGGTCCTTGAAATGCATGAAAATCATCTTAACTGATGAGGCACATTTCCACCTTGGTGGTTACGTCAATAAACAAAATTGTCGAATCTGGGGCTCGGAAAACCCAAGAGTTATTATTGAAAATCCTCTCAATCCTCAACGCGTGACTGTTTGGTGCGGTTTATGGTCTGGTGGTGTCATTGGACCTTACTTTTTCGAAAATGAGGCTGGAGCAACAATTACGGTGAATGGATTGCGCTATCGAGAGATGATGATTTTTTATGACCGGAATTGGATGGTATTGATTTGGACAACGTTTACTTTCAACAAGACGGCGCTACGTGCCACACAAGCAACGAAACCATCGATCTTTTACGGGAAAAATTTCCGGACCGTGTTATCCGAGGTGATCACAATTGGCCACCGAGATCTTGGGATTTAAAACCTTGCGACTTTTTCCTTTGGGGCCAACAAAGAAAGATAAGGTCTACGCCAACAGTCCAGCATCGATTCAAGACCTCAAAGATGTAATTCGTGAGGCTATCGAGGACATAGGGCAGCCGCTTTGCAATTTGGTTACGGAAATTTTCATGAAAAGGATATGGTCCTGTAAGCGCAGTCGTGGCGACCATTTAGCTGATGTTGTGTTCCATTATCAACTATATACCTTCCTCTTTATAATGAAATAAGCATCCGGTCATTTATCTCAAAAAATGACATTTTTCTTGGAATATCAAAATAACACCTCTTATGGGAAAACCCGCTGTAACTTTTCTACAATATTTTAACACATATTCATATATATATATATATATATAAAGCAAAAATGATCTGGATTGTTTGAACAATCTCTCTTTGAATACTCATCATATTACTTGGTAATTTCAATACGTTAAAACACGGTTATCGATTGACATATTCGCTTAAATAACGAAATGAAAAACCAAGTATAAATCTTCCAATATCAATTGCAGATTATAAAAACCCTTGCCGACAATTTTGTTCGATCTACCTCGCGTAAATACCTCATTTTATAAATTTCTTATTTTTTTAAATATTCATATCTCATACGTTAAAAGGCAATCGAATAAAAGGCATTATAAGCCGTTATTTAGATGGATACACTTAATTACAATCCTATCGGTAACTTAGAAAAAAATCCTTATCGTACCTCGTTAACTTGCTACAACTGAATATTAAATTATAAAACGTAAATAGACGAGTAAAATGTACCTGCATGTAAGGAAGTTTGGTTTAAACTGGGTACCAGACTTGAACTGAGTCCTTTTTGTACCCCATTCGTTTTTTTTTCTAGAAAACAAAATTTCAAAGCAAAAACCATAAAGGAAAATGAATTATTTGCAGATAAAACAACAGGAAAAAAAACATTATAACTATACATTCTATTGAGAATTGTAGCCGCTCAAAATTGAGCACTTTTGACCTTGTATTTTTATGGGTGGTCAACCCACATTTTACCCTATTAAATTATCACATATTTTTGCAGCTTTGATATTGTTCTCCATTTTTCTCCGTCTAAATAATAATGGTAGTCAGAATCGTCTGAACTAGAGTCATCATTTTATTGAATTTTGAAGGGTTGTAACCAGGGTGATACCACATACTCTAGTCAACACAGTTTTTCCAAAGCTCTTGGCGGTCTACTGCTAAAACTTTCTTTAAAAGTTCTACAACCTCTTTACTCAATTCTGGAGACTGATTACATTTTCGTAATTCTGATTTTACGTCTGCCCATATCAACTCTATCTAAGAAGAGTATGACCATCATTCGATGTTTTCATTGGTAAACAGTGGAGATGACGAGTCCACGTGGACTGACGATTTATTAGATGTTTACCGAATTTTATACGGGGAGTAAACATTATTTTTCGTTTCTTAATTTGGTATGAGGATCCTGCTTATTTATGAAATTTTAATTAATCCTCGCCATAACTGACTTTTGAAATTGATATTGAATGAACTTTAACTCGAAAAATATTGAGCCAGCGGTGCTTCCACTGTTTGAAACATTGTTCGAACTCATCTTTAGAGATGACTGCAAGCTCCTGTCTCGTTCTTTTCTGGATGTCTTCAAATCGCCATCCGTTCATGGCCCTTTTCATGCGCTGGAATAAGAAAAGTCGCACGGAGCCAGGTCAGGCGAGTGAGGTGCAGCAGGAACTGGCTAACAATGATGGCTGAGTGTGCAGGTGCGTTGTCATAGTGGTAGAACCAGTCACCTGTTTGATGAACCGAGCTCCAAGCACAAGCTCTCGAATTCTTTCAGCATTTTCATCGATTCGGGCAGTTGATGAACGTCCAAAGCGAGGTTTGTCATCAATCGACATGTGGCCATTTTTAAATCCCCATAGCATCAGTTTTGGCAGCGTTTTTACTGATAGGGAAAACAAAATTTCACAGCGGCACATTGTTCACTTAGTCATCATAAAAAAACGAAGCAGCAGTGAAACAGCACTAGCAAAAATGGTCACTAGAGACGAACAGAACGTGGTAGATCAACGGCCCGCGCGGCACTGAACTAGCGACGAGTTGCGCTAGGCAGGCAAAATTATCAACCACAATAATTGCGGTATTAGACAAATTGTGGTTAATCCTTTAAAAAATAAACAGTACTTCCAGAAGATTCTGTGCCGCTAAAGAAAAAATGAAATTGTACAAAATTTTCCACTTAGTCGTGTACTTAAAATTTCCCCTACGTTGTCATCATCTGAAACGCTTAACGGAATATTCTTATAGCAAGCATGGAATTTATCAACATGTAAAGTTCCAAAAACAACGAACTCATCTTAAATTCAAACACTGCCGTGAAGATAACAACAATAGCTCTCGCATTTTCTCGCATACATTTACATCGACAACGTGCGTACGGGAATCCTAGAACGCGAAAAGAAAAACCAATTAGAGCGAACATTAGAGTATATGAATGTTAATAGGGAAATACACTTTTACGAGGACGTATTTTTACTTCGGAGGATTTTATCACAAAAGGATGTGTTCAAGTAATAACAATAACGTTACGGTAATGTATGTAACATTATGGGTTAGCTGTAGCTTCAACACGATAGGTTTAATACTTTTATTGAAACGATCGACTTTTCCATTGGTGGAACAATCACGATTTACCTAAATATGCATCCCACAAAAATTATCGCTTCACTGCTATTTTGGGATATTTTTAATACTCAATTTTAGTTTTTTGGGACAATCTGTATATGTATCAACTTAATATATATTTCTGGTTTCTTATCATGGGCAAAAAAATATCAAAATTTTTTTTTTTGGAAGCAAAAATGCTCGATTAAAATCGTTTCTGTCTTGGAGAATGCATTGAGATCGAGATCTAAGCAAATAATGGATGAGCCTCAACGTTTAACAAGACATGTGACGAATGAAGAAGCCGCTAGAAGATACGTCGCCGGGGTAATTGGAGTTCAACAAACCACCATGTCCAGAGTTGTTATTCGCTACCAAGAAACACGGCAGCTAACCAGAAGACCCGGACAAGGCCGCGGAAGGGTAAAACAGTTCGAAATAGGCTGAGAGAAGCAGAGAGTGTCAGCTAGAGGTACCACGTCTTACCAGAGAACATCGAGCAGCAAGATTGGAATGTTCAAAATTGGTCCAATATTTTATTGAATCAAGATTTTGTCTGTATTCATCAGTTAGGCGTGTACCAGTATATAGGCGACGTGGTGAACGCCACGATCAGGTTAATTTTTGTCAAAATTAAAGCTTTGGTGGTGACTCTATCATGGTTTGGAAAGAAATTTCTTTCGAGGGGCGCACGGAGTTAGTACCAGCAAATGATGGAAGACTAAATGCTGATAGGTACATAACCAATATCCTAGAGCCCCATGTAGTGCCCTATATGCCTCATATCGGCGACAACCCTGTGCTAATGCACGATAATGCTCGGAAGTACTTAGAAGAGGTCGAGATACCCACCCTGAATTGGCCTGCACGTAGCAAGGGTCGCACGGAGTTAGTACCAGTAAATGATGGAAGACTAAATGCTGATAGGTACATAACCAATATCCTAGAACCCCATGTAGTGCCCTATATGCCTCATATCGGCGACAACCCTGTGCTAATGCACGATAATGCTCGGCAGTACTTGGAAGAGGTCGAGATACCCACCCTGAATTGGCCTGCACGTAGCAAGGGTCGCACGGAGTTAGTACCAGTAAATGATGGAAGACTAAATGCTGATAGGTACATAACCAATATCCTAGAACCCCATGTAGTGCCCTATATGCCTCATATCGGCGACAACCCTGTGCTAATGCACGATAATGCTCGGCAGTACTTGGAAGAGGTCGAGATACCCACCCTGAATTGGCCTGCACGTAGCAAGGGTCGCACGGAGTTAGTACCAGTAAATGATGGAAGACTAAATGCTGATAGGTACATAACCAATATCCTAGAACCCCATGTAGTGCCCTATATGCCTCATATCGGCGACAACCCTGTGCTAATGCACGATAATGCTCGGCAGTACTTAGAAGAGGTCGAGATACCCACCCTGAATTGGCCTGCACGTAGCAAGGGTCGCACGGAGTTAGTACCAGTAAATGATGGAAGACTAAATGCTGATAGGTACATAACCAATATCCTAGAGCCCCATGTAGTGCCCTATATGCCTCATATCGGCGACAACCCTGTGCTAATGCACGATAATGCTCGGCAGTACTTGGAAGAGGTCGAGATACCCACCCTGAATTGGCCTGCACGTAGCAAGGGTCGCACGGAGTTAGTACCAGTAAATGATGGAAGACTAAATGCTAACAGGTACATAACCAATATCCTAGAACCCCATGTAGTGCCCTATATGCCTTATATCGGTGACAACTCTGTGCTAATTCGCGATAATGCTCGGCAGTACTTGGAAGAGGTCGAGATACCCACCCTGAATTGGCCTGCACGTAGCAAGGGTCGCACGGAGTTAGTACCAGTAAATGATGGAAGACTAAATGCTGATAGGTACATAACCAATATCCTAGAGCCCCATGTAGTGCCCTATATGCCTCATATCGGCGACAACCCTGTGCTAATGCACGATAATGCTCGGAAGTACTTAGAAGAGGTCGAGATACCCACCCTGAATTGGCCTGCACGTAGCAAGGGTCGCACGGAGTTAGTACCAGTGAATGATGGAAGACTAAATGCTGATAGGTACATAACCAATATCCTAGAGCCCCATGTAGTGCCCTATATGCCTCATATCGGCGACAACCCTGTGCTAATGCACGATAATGCTCGGAAGTACTTAGAAGAGGTCGAGATACCCACCCTGAATTGGCCTGCACGTAGCAAGGGTCGCACGGAGTTAGTACCAGTAAATGATGGAAGACTAAATGCTAATAGGTACATAACCAATATCCTAGAACCCCATGTAGTGCCCTATATGCCTCATAACGGCGACAACCCTGTGCTAATGCACGATAATGCTCGGAAGTACTTAGAAGAGGTCGAGATACCCACCCTGAATTGGCCTGCACGTAGCAAGGGTCGCACGGAGTTAGTACCAGTAAATGATGGAAGACTAAATGCTGATAGGTACATAACCAATATCCTAGAGCCCCATGTAGTGCCCTATATGCCTCATATCGGCGACAACCCTGTGCTAATGCACGATAATGCTCGGAAGTACTTAGAAGAGGTCGAGATACCCACCCTGAATTGGCCTGCACGTAGCAAGGGTCGCACGGAGTTAGTACCAGTGAATGATGGAAGACTAAATGCTGATAGGTACATAACCAATATCCTAGAGCCCCATGTAGTGCCCTATATGCCTCATATCGGCGACAACCCTGTGCTAATGCACGATAATGCTCGGAAGTACTTAGAAGAGGTCGAGATACCCACCCTGAATTGGCCTGCACGTAGCAAGGGTCGCACGGAGTTAGTACCAGCAAATGATGGAAGACTAAATGCTGATAGGTACATAACCAATATCCTAGAGCCCCATGTAGTGCCCTATATGCCTCATATCGGCGACAACCCTGTGCTAATGCACGATAATGCTCGGCAGTACTTGGAAGACGTCGAGATACCCACCCTGAATTGGCCTGCACGTAGTCCTGACCTTAACCCAATAGAGAATGTCTGGGACGATCTAGGATGGCAAATTCAGCACTTTTGGGAAAAGATGCCGCAAGGATACGTCCAGAACCTGTTTAGAAGCCTTCCAAGACGAATGGAAGCTGTAATTAGAGCGAGGGGTGGCCAGCACCGTTCATTTTTTTGTATAGATGTTCTGTACAATTTTCTATGTTTTGGTAAATCAAACTTTTTGTCCTCTGTAGATTAAACTGATATAAAATAAATGTTGCAAAAGGCGTATCTATTGGTGTTTTAATTCGCAATAATAATAAAATTCGAAAAACAGTTAACACATTTAAAATATTTAAAAAATAATGAGTGATGCGATGATTTTTGTGGGGTGTTTATAAGTATATGAAATAGAATTACCACATCACTCACTAAGTCGTATTAATAACTGAGAAAAACATTTTTTTTTGTACCGAAAATCGTTCTTATTCATCATTGTAATCTCCTTCGAGAACAATTCATTCCGACGCTTCTCTAACTTCTCGATGCCGTGTTTGTCGCAGGTGTAATTTGTCTTCGGGCTAACCAACGACGGTTGACCATATTCGTTTTATTAAAACATCAAAACTACTTTGAAATAAACTATTTATTAAATAATAAAATAAGTAGTTAGACTTTCGACAACCTTACTCGAACGAACGCCAGAATATTAAAGACATACGTCTGTTTACAGACTGCTCTTAAATACTGAAAAATCATTTTATGTGAAAGTACATAATTATTCATAATTATGGTCCAAGGGACACCAGATATCAATCATCTATGATGTGGGTCCCTATTAAGATCGTGTACCATGAATTTTAATAGATACAATAAACCTTGAGACGGAAATTTGATAATCCTAGAGGATACGTTGATGGAGGGTGAAAATAAGGAACGTTATTGTATTTGTAACAGATTTAAAACGTCAATTCTGTCAAAACAGAAGGATTTGTCTTTAGTCTCAAAGTAGGCTTCAGTTTCAACAATTGCTTCTTAATATAAGTTGATCTTTTTACCGAAGAGCATTTTTCGAGATCCGAAAATACTGAGTAGTCACTGGGGGAGAGATCTGGACTATACTGTGGATGAGGAAGCGTAATTGTTTCAATTTAACCATCGTTGCCATCGACTTGTGGATCGGTGCGTTGTCTTTGGATATTTGTTGATGCGAACATCTTGTTTTATTGCACGAGTACTTTTAATCGTCGAGAATGTCGACCATAAAGTAGAACTTTATAGATTTTTCTGAAAAATTAGCGATCACTACGTATTCCGTTGGGTTTTTTGCCTTTTTTTGATTTCAGAAAATTAAAAATTTGAGGTTATGCAAAATGATCGAAGTGAAACTGTCAACTGTCAACATTGAAGTGGCTAAAGTCACTCCAGAGCGTCCCGAAAGTGTTTTGCAGTCACTTTCACTACATGAAACACACAAAACGCAACTTTCGGTATGTAAATGAATACAGAATGAACAACTTTCAGATGGCGTCGTCTAAAAAAGGATTTTTAATACATGCCTCACGTATTTCTTTAAAGTTATGCTATTTTTTACTACAGCACATATACTAAAGACGTGAGTGTATTCTTTTTCTTGAACAATGTCAATAGTACCCATAAAGCTAAATGTTTATCGGAAATTTCCAGTCTGAGACAGTCACGTCTTCATTTTTTTTGTATCTCCCAGCTTTAGATTCTTTTGAGACACGTTATATGAGTTGGTTCTGGGTAAGGAAAATTTTCGAAAGTGTCGAGAAAAATTTGTATTCAGGTAGAATATTGTGAGCCAACATATTGGACGAGTGTATGCTTTAAAATTTATCATTCTAAAATATATCCTTGAAATAGATACATACAGGGTGGTTTTGACTACAAATTATATCCAGAAAAAAACAGGGAGAGCTACAATGATGATGATATCCAAACATTTGTTCAAATTTCCAAAAAAAAACAATTTTAATCTATATTAAGCAATCACAGTGCTTAACAGACATTTAGAATTATTCCGGTTTATATGGATATTTCCGTAACTTTTTCTCGGTTTCTTTATATATTTTACTACGTCAAAAATAACACCGATTTACAATATTTTTGCGCACATATTTATTATTATTTCTATATATTTTGTACCTATAAATAATAATTAACCAAAAATACCTTTGAATTTGTTTTTTATTAGTACAAAATCGATGGAAGTAAATAGTAAATCCACTAAGACATGATTTATCAAAACAAATAATTTTAAAATGGAGTTAAGGTTTTTGAAAATGTATTTTTTACTTTTTCTGTTATGTTCGGTAGAAGTCTTCAGATAAATTCTACATCACATGATAGAAAAATTCATGATCACGTCACTGATTAGCCCTTCGTACTTTTCAGCTGTATTATTTCCAAGAAAAACATGAAGTACTGCATTAAAACTGATCCAGTCTTTTTTCTATTTATGACTAGAAAAATATCATAACTCATAATTTTTTTAATTGAGTGCCATCAAAGATTCCAGCTTCAATTTTCGCCTCTGAGAGCTTAGGGAAAAAACTTTTCAAACCTTTTATAGTTTTGAAATCGACAATTACTTCCCATTCAACATTGTAGTGAGCGTTATCATTTCCACTATCCCACAGGCATAGATAACAGGAGTGTTTATTATTACCAAATTTCGCATTCCAGTTACAGTTACAAATACACCATTTTCAAACCACCATAACTTTCCTTAAATCCCATATATTTAATTGCAGTTAATAGCATTTTTAATTTTCTTTGAAATGTACGGAATGTGCTAATGGAAATTTGTTCCCATTGTGTACTAGAACAGCTTTTAGACTTTCAGTTGAACTGCCGATAAGAAGACACCATTCAGATGTATAACATGCAATTCCGAGTTCTTCAAAAAGACCTTTCACATCATGGCAAAAACAAAGGCCATTTCCTTACTGGAGTAACAAGAAAATTCTTCATAACGGATATTCGAACATCAGATTTAATTAAATTCCGTTGTTTTAACCGAGATGCTACTAGTTGACGAGGTATGGCATTTTTGGTTCAGATTCAAAAACAAATTCAGAGTATAAGGATACAGATTTTCTCCTGTATGAGGTGTTGGAGTTGGAACAGATGTGAATCGAAGATCAGGATGTATTCTTTGAATTTTCGCCTCTGAGTCGATTCACAATACAAAAATAACAATCAGCGTAATGATTGATCACTGGGTTCCCTCCAAATTCTCGGTACTGAAAATTTCATTGATCTTTTCTGACCTCAGTACCAACCTAGAATAAAACGTAACGTAAGGTAAACCTAGTTAATGTGGATCTCATTTTTAGGTCTTAATTTTTGACTGGGAGACTAAAGTAAGCTTGATATGTCTTGCAAAGTTTTGAATTTGTACTTGAATCATACTTTTTCTCTCTCTTTTCAATAAAATGGCGGCATATATAACAAAACGAGTCAGCATCTCGTTTACAACTTCTTGTGGCCGTGCTGCATAGATTGATACAGTGAAAAATGATATGAAAGACGTTATTTATCTGTAATATTCAAACACCAACTGTTGTACACAACGAGCGATGCAAGAAACGCTGCCCACTCGCTTTTTTACTTCTCTTTCTACACCAAGAGAAAAGCGCGCGAAAATCGACATTGAGTCGAAGTTCTTGAAGAGCAAATACAGATTTAATTGTCAAAGTGCCCTCGTATATTAATATATAAGTGAATAAGTATCGTTAATTAGATTGGAGTGTCTTCGAACAAATCGTTTTTTGAGATACAGGCATACAAAGTTTCACTTAATTAAATTTTTTCCTAATTTTTCGTTTAATGGTAATTTTTCTGTGTGAAACCCGGATTGAATGGATTGGTCTGACAATTTGACACAAGACGAAGTAAGGTGTAAGAAACAAAAGTTTATAATGTCTACGACTCAACCGCAGGATGTGGTGCCACTCCTTCTCGGAGTTGTAAATTATAATATGTAAAACAACTACAAAAATCGATATAAGAAGAATAAATCTTGAACAGAAAATGTACCGTGAAGTTTTTTCGATAAATCAGAAGTTTCCCAGCTAGAAATAATCAAATATGCTAGTGGTTTTGTGAAAAAATGGGTTAAATTTTGAAAAATTATCAAAAAATAACCTAGAAACCACACGTTTTATCATAAAAAAATTATAGAACTAATTAGGAAATTGCTGAAATACAAATAGTAGCTTTTCGTTGTTTTTTGTCAACTATAGTTTATTTTTTATGAATAAGAGAGTAATAAAATGATAAAACATTCGTAATCCTTCGGCATATCACTTTTCTTAGAAAGTTAAAATATTTTTTCAGGTTATACAGCGATTAATTCCGTTTAAATTAACATTTGTATAAAAATTGTAGCATTTTCTCTTATATTCTTAATTTATTCACACACTATATGTATAATAAACAATTTCACTAATCCGTTCTTTTCACTACGACTATTTATTTACAACTAACTAAACTGCGCTACATAAACTTATTTATATACCACGAATAGAATTCTACAAAGTTCTAGAACGAAAAGAAATAAATAGAGTTTCCTATTATTTACAAGAAATACTGTAAATAAACCGCCGGCTCTGATAAAAAGTTCTAAAAGGAAACATCAAAGGCGCGATCGCCAAAAATGTGAAAGACGCCGCGTGAAATCGCCGAATTTTCAAAATTCTATAGTAGCTGGACATGGCTGGCATAGGGAACTTGTTTGTAACAATATACACTTAAGTTTTCACCCAATTAAACTGCTTACAACTTCCTAACAACTGAAGATAAAGTGTAAGTATTTAAACTTTGATTTTTGATAAACCTTACGTTCATAAAGATTAATTCTAATATGAAAACTCATCAGTATAAATCTTCTTTCAAATCCAAATCAAAATCGGACACCGAAGATGAACTGTCTTCCTTTCAAATGATTTTCTATTTAAATTCGTTTTCTTGGAGCTTTACGTGACATTTTAACTAGCCACATTTATCTTCGTTACAGGGCTTTTGACCAGTCCAAACCTCTTTGTATTGTTCTGTACAGCTTATGGTTATAAAAAACCATTAAAAGCCCAAAAACTTGTATTAATTAAGGGCTCTATGGATTCTCTACAGCAAACATATTGATCTAGCAGCCTTCATTGACATAGAGTGTCCTTTTGAGAACTTCCTAAATACCTTATAGTTGAAAAAAATCTAGAACGCTAGATAAAGCTGCTATTTGAATTAGTAATTAATAACCCCCAATCAAGGGTTGATAAAGGTCTTCTGGAAAAATAGAAATTTCAACATATTTAACACGAAGTGGTGGTGGATTTTTAATTTCTTCTGTTTGATTATCAGAAAATTATGCCCCGAACGAAAGTTGATAATGAACAATGAAAAAAATCCAATACAATCATTACATTAGTTGATATTTATTCATATGATAGAATCCTGAAATCCTTTTGAATGGTCTATAATAAATAAAAAGAAGAAATGGAACGAAATATTTATTCGAATGTTATAATCGAATTTCAAAAACTCATTACATTTCCTTCCGAAGTTTCTAAACTGAATTATAAAATCGTTTTTAAATTTGCAAAAACAAGCGAAATAAAACTAGAATACGGAACTGTACTAATTCATTTTTCAAAAGAAATTTTAAAATGATAATTTTCAAAAGTTCCGTAAACAAAAATTTTATACTTGGTAACAAAAGTAACCCAACGTCCCAGAAGGACCTGGTCTGACCTAGAGATGGCAGCATATATTTCAAATTTGAAGACGGTCATCTTTGCGTGATATTTGAAAGGCATTAGTCCAACCAATCTAAGAGACTTGCTTCTTAGTTATCAACAGTAAAATATTGGATAACAGGGTTTAAACGAGGCTGTAGGACTTGCAAAGACCAGCATCGAATAGTTGACCAAATGAAGTGACAATTCTAGAAATGCTGGAGAAAATCCTCAAAGCTGTAATGGATGATCAAAAAAATGCGGTACATCGCTTATTGAATGAAAATTTGGACATGAAAAAGCCGTGTGGAAGATGGGTGCCACGATGGAACAAATACAGCGCGCCGTGAAGATGTTTCCATCGAGTGTTTGGCAATCAAAGAAATGAAGCCGAATTTTTGCCCCTTTTCATAACCATGGATGAAACGTGGGTCCATCACTTCACACCCGAAACGAAAGAACAATCAAAACAATGGATTAAAAAGAGAGAACCAGCTTCAAAGAAGGCAAACACCCTTCCATCTGTAGGTAAAGTGAAGGCATCGGTTTTTTTCGGATGCGCGATAATTTTCATTGATTGTCTGGACAAAAAAATCAGCGGTGAGTATTATGCCAACTTTTTGCAACGTTTGAACAAAGGAATTAAACCAAAACGGCCGCATTTGGCTAAGAAGAAACTCTTTCACAAGACAATGCACCAGCTCTCTTATTGCAACGGCCAAAATTAATGAATTAAAGTTTGATTTGCTAAGTCAAGCACCCTATTCGCCAGATTTAGTCCCCGTGATCAAAGATTTTCCAACAATGAAGAGTTGATGGTTATTTTGAGGAGATTGATGACGATTCTTATTATAAAAATGGTATCGAACATATTGAACATCGCTGAGAAAAGTGTATGGAACTAAAAGGATATTACGCTGAAAAATGAATATTTAACAAAATTTCTGTGTTTCCTTTGTTGGGTCAGGTACTTCTGGGACCATCCGCGTAGTTATGCTGCTATAGATATAGTGTCAGAAAATTCGTTTTCGGGTTAAATTCATTAAAGTTTGGACAAATAACATGAAGAGCATTAGAAAGTGCATTTGGTAATTAAAAAAAAAAGTAATTGTTATAATTTTTCAAAAAACTAGCCGTAGCAATCATATTCCATACCTCGCATTGTTCTGTAGCCAGTACGTGGATTGTCTGAAAAATTTTATTCGCTTCAAATCAATATACTTTTTAACCCTTCTGAATGAAAGTCTTTTCCCTCAAAATAGGAGTTTACGTAAGCGATAACGTCTTCGTCTGATCACCAATTCTGTCTTGCAAGTGAAATTTCAAGGTTAGGAAACATGAACTAGTAGCTGGGAATCATATCTGATGATTACGGTGGGTGGTAAATCAATTCGTGAGAAATTTTGTCATTCTATGATAGTATTTTTATAAAATAACTTGATTTCACAAATTTCATTACTATTTTTTCAACTATCCACATTTCAATACATACAGGGTGTTTCTGAACTAGACAAAATTCAGGAGATGATTACTCGTATGAAATTAAGATAGGTCTTTCCTATAACAAAAATTTCCTTAGGCCACCCTTAAAAGGTGGTAACTTTTACATTTCTATCACTATTAAATCATTCTTGAATATCGATTGTATCAAAATTTGAGCCCAAAATTTGATTCGTTAGGGTAGTGTGTTTTGATTCAAGATAAAAATATTAATTAATTGAATTTAATCCTGAATCTGAATAGAAATTAAATGTCCCGTCTAAATAATCAAATATATAACTAATCTTTGTTCAAAAAATTCATTTATTCAGCTTATAACCTCCAACTTTTGAGTATAAAGGGAAAGATTTGCTTCGATTTTTACTAAATAACTGCTTAAACGTTTTAGAATCATCTATTATGTTATAGGTTAATCTAGAGGTCTCAAAACTACTGAAAAATCATCTAATACAACCAGAAATAATGCTCAATGATACAGAGAAAGATTCTAAACACTCCTGGAATGATTTAAAGTGTTGTAAATCGTTTCAGAGTCATCTATAATGTTCTAGATTAGTCTAGAAGTCCCAAAAGTACTGAAAACTCATCTAATACAAACAGAAATAATGCTCAATGATACAGAGAAAGATTCTAAACCGTCCTGGAATGATTTAAAGTGTTTTAAAACGTTTCAGAGTCATCTATAATGTTCTAGATTAGTCTAGAAGTCTCAAAAGTACTGAAAAATCATCTAATACAACCAGAAATAATGCTCAATGATACAGAGAAAGATTCTAAACCGTCCTGGAATGATTTAAAGTGTTTTAAAACGTTTCAGAGTCATCTATAATGTTCTAGATTAGTCTAGAAGTCTCAAAAGTACTGAAAAATCATCTAATACAACCAGAAATAATGCTCAATGATACAGAGAAAGATTCTAAACACTCCTGGAATGATTTAAAGTGTTGTAAAACGTTTCAGAGTCATCTATAATGTTCTAGATTAGTCTAGAAGTCTCAAAAGTACTGAAAAATCATCTAATACAACCAGAAATAATGCTCAATGATACAGAGAAAGATTCTAAACACTCCTGGAATGATTTAAAGTGTTGTAAAACGTTTCAGAGTCATCTATAATGTTCTAGATTAGTCTAGATGTCTCAAAAGTACTGAAAAATCATCTAATACAACCAGAAATAATGCTCAATGATACAGAGAAAGATTCTAAACCGTCCTGGAATAATTTAAAGTGTTTTAAAACGTTTCAGAGTCATATATAATGTTCTTGATTAGTTCAAGAAGTCTCAAAAGTACTGAAAAATCATCTAATACAACCAGAAATAATGCTCAATGATACAGAGAAAGATTCTAAACCGTCCTGGAATAATTTAAAGTGTTTTAAAACGTTTCAGAGTCATATATAATGTTCTAGATTAGTTCAAGAAGTCTCAAAAGTACTGAAAAATCATCTAATACAACCAGAAATAATGCTCAATGATACAGAGAAAGATTCTAAACACTCCTGGAATGATTTAAAGTGTTGTAAAACGTTTCAGAGTCATCTATAATGTTCTAGATTAGTCTAGATGTCTCAAAAGAACTGAAAAATCATCTAATACAACCAGAAATAATGCTCAATGATACAGAGAAAGATTCTAAACCGTCCTGGAATAATTTAAAGTGTTTTAAAACGTTTCAGAGTCATATATAATGTTCTAGATTAGTTCAAGAAGTCTCAAAAGTACTGAAAAATCATCTAATACAACCAGAAATAATGCTCAATGATACAGAGAAAGATTCTAAACACTCCTGGAATGATTTAAAGTGTTGTAAAACGTTTCAGAGTCATCTATAATGTTCTAGATTAGTCTAGAAGTCTCAAAAGTACTGAAAAATCATCTAATACAACCAGAAATAATGCTCAATGATACAGAGAAAGATTCTAAACACTCCTGGAATGATTTAAAGTGTTGTAAAACGTTTCAGAGTCATCTATAATGTTCTAGATTAGTCTAGAAGTCTCAAAAGTACTGAAAAATCATCTAATACAACCAGAAATAATGCTCAATGATACATAGAAAGATTCTAAACACTCCTGGAATGATTTAAAGTGTTGTAAAACGTTTCAGAGTCATCTATAATGTTCTAGATTAGTCTAGATGTCTCAAAAGTACTGAAAAATCATCTAATACAACCAGAAATAATGCTCAATGATACAGAGAAAGATTCTAAACCGTCCTGGAATAATTTAAAGTGTTTTAAAACGTTTCAGAGTCATATATAATGTTCTTGATTAGTTCAAGAAGTCTCAAAAGTACTGAAAAATCATCTAATACAACCAGAAATAATGCTCAATGATACAGAGAAAGATTCTAAACCGTCCTGGAATGATTTAAAGTGTTTTAAAACGTTTCAGAGTCATCTATAATGTTCTAGATTAGTCTAGAAGTCTCAAAAGTACTGAAAAATCATCTAATACAACCAGAAATAATGCTCAATGATACAGAGAAAGATTCTAAACACTCCTGGAATGATTTAAAGTGTTGTAAAACGTTTCAGAGTCATCTATAATGTTCTAGATTAGTCTAGAAGTCTCAAAAGTACTGAAAAATCATCTAATACAACCAGAAATAATGCTCAATGATACAGAGAAAGATTCTAAACACTCCTGGAATGATTTAAAGTGTTGTAAAACGTTTCAGAGTCATCTATAATGTTCTAGATTAGTCTAGATGTCTCAAAAGTACTGAAAAATCATCTAATACAACCAGAAATAATGCTCAATGATACAGAGAAAGATTCTAAACCGTCCTGGAATAATTTAAAGTGTTTTAAAACGTTTCAGAGTCATATATAATGTTCTTGATTAGTTCAAGAAGTCTCAAAAGTACTGAAAAATCATCTAATACAACCAGAAATAATGCTCAATGATACAGAGAAAGATTCTAAACCGTCCTGGAATAATTTAAAGTGTTTTAAAACGTTTCAGAGTCATATATAATGTTCTAGATTAGTTCAAGAAGTCTCAAAAGTACTGAAAAATCATCTAATACAACCAGAAATAATGCTCAATGATACAGAGAAAGATTCTAAACACTCCTGGAATGATTTAAAGTGTTGTAAAACGTTTCAGAGTCATCTATAATGTTCTAGATTAGTCTAGATGTCTCAAAAGAACTGAAAAATCATCTAATACAACCAGAAATAATGCTCAATGATACAGAGAAAGATTCTAAACCGTCCTGGAATAATTTAAAGTGTTTTAAAACGTTTCAGAGTCATATATAATGTTCTAGATTAGTTCAAGAAGTCTCAAAAGTACTGAAAAATCATCTAATACAACCAGAAATAATGCTCAATGATACAGAGAAAGATTCTAAACACTCCTGGAATGATTTAAAGTGTTGTAAAACGTTTCAGAGTCATCTATAATGTTCTAGATTAGTCTAGAAGTCTCAAAAGTACTGAAAAATCATCTAATACAACCAGAAATAATGCTCAATGATACAGAGAAAGATTCTAAACACTCCTGGAATGATTTAAAGTGTTGTAAAACGTTTCAGAGTCATCTATAATGTTCTAGATTAGTCTAGATGTCTCAAAAGTACTGAAAAATCATCTAATACAACCAGAAATAATGCTCAATGATACAGAGAAAGATTCTAAACCGTCCTGGAATAATTTAAAGTGTTTTAAAACGTTTCAGAGTCATATATAATGTTCTTGATTAGTCTAGATGTCTCAAAAGTACTGAAAAATCATCTAATACAACCAGAAATAATGCTCAATGATACAGAGAAAGATTCTAAACCGTCCTGGAATAATTTAAAGTGTTTTAAAACGTTTCAGAGTCATATATAATGTTCTTGATTAGTTCAAGAAGTCTCAAAAGTACTGAAAAATCATCTAATACAACCAGAAATAATGCTCAATGATACAGAGAAAGATTCTAAACACTCCTGGAATGATTTAAAGTGTTGTAAAACGTTTCAGAGTCATCTATAATGTTCTAGATTAGTCTAGATGTCTCAAAAGTACTGAAAAATCATCTAATACAACCAGAAATAATGCTCAATGATACAGAGAAAGATTCTAAACCGTCCTGGAATAATTTAAAGTGTTTTAAAACGTTTCAGAGTCATATATAATGTTCTTGATTAGTCTAGATGTCTCAAAAGTACTGAAAAATCATCTAATACAACCAGAAATAATGCTCAATGATACAGAGAAAGATTCTAAACCGTCCTGGAATAATTTAAAGTGTTTTAAAACGTTTCAGAGTCATATATAATGTTCTTGATTAGTTCAAGAAGTCTCAAAAGTACTGAAAAATCATCTAATACAACCAGAAATAATGCTCAATGATACAGAGAAAGATTCTAAACACTACTAGAATGATTTAAAGTGTTTTAAAACGTTTCAGAGTCATCTATAATGTTCTAGATTAATCTAGAACTCTCAAAAGTACTGAAAAATCATCTAATACGTCCAAAAATAATGCTCAATGAAACTCTTGAAACGGAATTAAAAACAAATCGAGAGAAGATGCCGTTAATAGTGGAGGATGTCCACCGGCACGCTGGGCTTATCGATATGAAGAAGGTGGTTTCCGGTTAGATGACAGCTGCTAAGAACCGTGCACAGTGACAAAAGTTTAGGCAGGATCATATCCAGCAGTGGACGCGACTGGCTGTTTGATAATTATAATGATGAAAAATTTAATGCATCTAAATGTTTTTGATTTTATGGCTCTTCTGTTTTGAATAATTCTCAATAATTTTTGAATTGAATAATTCAATTGATTGCTATCACATATTTTCGAAAAATTACAACTTTTTATTCTAATATCAATCGATTAAACGATTATGCAAATTGTCAGTGTCAATATCATATTTTGATAAAGACTCAAACAGGTTGAAATGTCAATTTTTACATGTAATTTTTTATCAAAAGAGACCTGAAATCGAGACGATTTATCAAAAAAGACTTTTCGTCCTTTTCAGTCTACTCTCTACGTCGTCGATGTTGTTGTGCAGCTTAATTTGCTCGATGTGTGTTTTAAGAGCCGTTTTCGTGACTCTTAAATGGGAAATACAGAAGAACGAATATCAAAAGTAAAAGAGAAGCTAATTGAAATGATGAAAGGAGAAATACTTATTAAGTGAATACCTTCGACAACAAGTATTTATATTAGAGATTCCTCTTAAAAAAATTATTCAGCCACTGGGTTCTCTGAAAAGGCAGTAATCTAACTTCCATTGAATATCCCAGAAAAAAATTGAATATCTAATTTAATAAGAGAAAGACTGTTAATATTTAATGGAAAGATAATTAGAAGGGCAAAGAAATTAAAACAGAAATGAGACAGCGAAACTCAACCTTAATTAGATAAATATTCATTTTGCAAAGTAAAATATTTGAGGCTCAAACTTTATATGTAACAAATTTTCTGGATTGTGGAATAGGCAACTAATTTATAATTAAGTTGATTATCATTATTTCTAATGTGAACTTTCTGAAGAGACTTGTGATATCTGTTATTTATAAATTGAGGCGTTATTATTTTTTAATCAGCTTATAGAAATTATTGCTGAAAAAATCATTCATTAAGAAATTTTATTATTAGTTCAGTGAACAACGAGAAAGCAGAGTATATCCTCTGTTTTCACTCTAGTGGTGATTTTTGTTAAAACTAACGGTGAAAATCTATGAAAAAAGAGCTTTCTAGGCACAAATTATTCTATGAAGTTTTTTCGAAACATCAATACTTTTTGACTTATTCGTAATTGCAATTTTGAATTTTTGTTGCATAGAAAGCGTATTTTAGTTTTCACAAATAACTCCAAATCTTTGGATTTTATCGAAAAAACTGTGAGGCTTTTAAAATATTAAAAAGAATCTTTTTTTTTTTTGTTTATAGACCTAATACAAACCAAGTTATGATTCATTAAAGATGGAATCGAAGATTTTGAATAATTCAAAATTGAATGAGTGGATAACGGTCAATTTTACGAAAAAAATGTATTGAATCTTTTTTGAAAAACTTTGAAAAACCATTCAAAAGAGTATTTGTAATACATAAAATAAAGGAGTTATGACTAAAATAGAAAACAACTCGCTAGCAAACTCTATGTACTTCGATTAACTAGAGAATTTGAATCAATTAAATTTAATTAAGAAATAATGAAAAAATTCGAAGGCGGTATTTCAAACAATCATCGACTGTATGTGTCTTTCAAGTTGGGCCAAATCCAACAAAAGTTATTCATGCACGAAGCACTTCCACACCAAATAATCGCATGTTTTTTTGAAAAAACTGGACATGTAGCCGCCGTTCCATTAGAGCAGTTAATTCTAAATGATACACCAGCATTTGTTTGCCAAAAGTATTCTAAAAAATCAAGGAAACGATAGTCCTATATGACCTGTGCCTACCTATACTCAGAATTGATTTACGTTAGGAAATTTTTGGAATACGTAACAGCTTCCAAACTGCGTGAACTTTAATTGGAGGGTTGCTACATAAGTTTCGAGATATGGCAAAAATGATGTGGATATGTCAAATTTGTTATTGCCGTCATAAAGTTTGACATTTTTAATGGTGAACGTATTTAAAACATATTATCATGCAGCATTTGTTTGCCAGAAGTAAATAAATCAGGGAAACCAATCGCAGAGGACTAATCATTCTCCAGGACGACAAATTGAGCTCTAACACATAAAAAAAAACGTTTTTGAATAGTCTAAATATCGAAATGATGAGTCATCCGCCGTACAGTTTGTTGTTTGACACCTGATTGTTTTATTCTTATTCCCGCAGAAAATAAATTGCGGGGTAAACGGATTTCTACACCTGAAGAAGCGGTTGATGCGTTCAAAACTTATGTAGAATAATTCATCGTTACATTTGTACAAAAAAAAACAAATTAAATATCAAATAACTCTTCTCATAATGCCTATTCAAGTTTTTTCTTTTATTTTTTTAGATTATCCTTAATTTTTCTTATTGTTCGTATCAAACATTACCGTTGACAGCGTCTCCATTATCTTTGACGGTGAAATACGTTGCATAACCCTAATTTCTTCGAAACAATACGACTAGCAAAAACATGAATTATCAATTGTTTGTAGCACCCTAGAATCGTTGACTCTTCCACGATTTTCTTAAAGTACACAATACAATAGAAAATTGCTTATGGAACCGCACTCAATCCTTAAACAAATGATTACAGTGGTAGAGATCCTCCAACAATCTGAAATTAATTGATTTATAAATATAAAAACAACACTTTTGAAAAAAATTGGCTGTTTTGATGTTAATTTAAACCCCTCGAACGAGGGTTGTTAAACCACTCTTATGAGACGTAATAACGTCGAAACTATTCATTAGTTACAAACCTCTCATTGCAACTGCGAGCCATCGGGGATAATAACATCGATAAAAAGATCGATTGATATAACATTCTTTACAGGAGATGTAATTAAATATTCTTCGAGGTATTAGCCAGGAAAGTAGTTGTGTTCTCCTTTGAAAAAATATATTTTCAAAATATTTCAAAAGTGAATGGTAGGAATCGTTTATTTCCATAGACGTCCGTCTCGGGGGTGTTTACAGTCTTTTGACGACTAGCTTCTTCTTTGACCAAGTACTATACCACTCAATCTCTTTATACTCGCTCGGGAGCATCTTCATTTAGTTCTTGTCGTTACTTTCCCTGCGTGGATACCCATTTTGGACTGGGCATCGAATTTCCTCTGTACTAGCTGTTTTCTAATCGTTGTATATATGACTGGGATATTATTGGAGATGGCCTTTTCCCCAGTTTGTCTGTTTCTTCTCTTCTTCTTTCCTCATTTTTTCTAATTCTTTTTGTCTTTGTTTATTCGCGGTGTTTTCTTCTTTAGAGATCTCCCTCTTAGCTTTTTTCCTTTGTTGTTCAATTCGGTATATTCTCCTTCCATGGGGCCGTCATCCATATATTCTAATACATCAAAATGTAAGAAATATCTGGAAACGTCTGATTGTTAATGGAAAATTATATCAAATCGGTTTATTTCAAAGCCTTTATTCGATATTTTCAATAATCCCAACCCCAATGTCGAAAATTTTGTTCGTGACTCTGCATTTCATCGTTCTGCCTCCAAACTTCTCCAAAAGGAGGCTGTTTTTCTTTCTACTTTCCCCTTCGAATTACGTTAGACTTGTGCTGAAATGGGCTATTGCCCATCGATTGCTTTTGCTCGCTAAATCTGCAGTTGACGTGGTATTTTACGCGACAGTTAACTTTCAGAAGACCCACCATCTTTTGGATTGTCTTAGGTCAAAGTGCTTCGCCATCTATTCAGTTAGGTGTTAATGTAACATCTCACGATGCGACAGTAAGGTTCTGGTTCAAAATATGCCCTTTTTCTGTTGCTCCATAACCTGGTATTCCCTGGTGTGCAGTTGCCACATTAGTATTACTTTTTTATTGTCAACTAGTGCTTTTGGAGTTTGTTGACACTCTCAAGCTAGCTTGAAAGTACACTTAATGTCCAATACATTTTCTTACACTAGCTTCGAACTATGTAGACCAGAAGGCTTCGCGTCTGATATCTTCTCTTTTATCTTCTAAGTATTATGTTAAAGCGAATTTCTTTCTTCCTCTCGTATTTTAATTAACGCAATTCTTTCATGAGAAGGTACTTTACTTCATAAACAATGAGAGGGTGTACCTGGGTACCTGAAAAGGACAAAGTCCACTTTTTCTGAGCTCAACACACGCGTTTACTCGATCAAATTACTTAAAAGGCAGTCCCTGTACAAACATTAAGATAAAATGTCTATCGTACGCCATTGTTCAAAAAAGACTCTGTCTGCCGACATTCCTGCAAGGTCTGCTAGTCACCATTTCTGTTAGTGTCATGTTGATGAACTATTATATTATCACAATAGCTTATCAGCTGCTATTGTGTTAATGTCTTTGTTCTCCGAGTTAAACTCCGTATTTCTTCTATGGTTTTCTGGTTGATACATAACAATTATTTATCAAGCTTAAATATTAAACGCGATTTATAGGCCGTGTCGTGATTTGAATAAATTTCTAATAAATTTGATAACACGGCGACCGATCATGCACCGGCACAGTTAGGGCCTTTTCACAAAAAGATTCCCTTAGCTTTCCTGCAGACTTTGGGGGTTTATTAATCACTGAGGCAGAAAGTAACTTTCGCAGTGGGAGGGCTTCAAAATGCGGTTTTGAATTTTGTGAATTTTTCGCCTCGTTTGACGGCCTGATTTAATAAAATTATATTTATAAGTGATTTGGATTGAAATACGTCAATGAAAATATACGGACTGAAGGGAATTCAGTCAATATTATGCAAATTTTATGTTAAATTCATAATTGGCGTTATTGTTTTTCAAAATATTTTCCATTAAGATCCATAGATTTTTCCATGCGTTTGAACCAATTGTCGAAGCATTTTTACCATTCCATTCTAGTACTTTCTTAGCCTACCATACACTTTTGGAATATTTTGAAAATATATTTTTTCAAAGGAGAAAACAACTACTTTCCTGGCTAATACCTCGACGACTATTGAATTACATCTCCTCTGAAGAACGTGATTGCATAGCCAAAAAAAGGGCATATTTTGGACCAGAACCTTACTGTGGCATCGTGAGATGTTACGATGAAATGCAGAGTCACGAACAAAATTTTCGACATTGGGGTTGGGATTATTGAAAATATCGAATAAAGGCTTTGAAATAAACCGATTTGATATAATTTTCCATTAACAATCAGACGTTTCCAGATATTTCTTACATTTTGATGTATTAGAATATATGGATGACGGCCCCATGGAAGGAGAATATACCGAATTGAACAACAAAGGAAAAAAGCTAAGAGGGAGATCTCTAAAGAAGAAAACACCGCGAATAAACAAAGACAAAAAGAATTAGAAAAAATGAGGAAAGAAGAAGAGAAGAAACAGACAAACTGGGGAAAAGGCCATCTCCAATAATATCCCAGTCATATATACAACGATTAGAAAACAGCTAGTACAGAGGAAATTCGATGCCCAGTCCAAAATGGGTATCCACGCAGGGAAAGTAACGACAAGAACTAAATGAAGATGCTCCCGAGCGAGTATAAAGAGATTGAGTGGTATAGTACTTGGTCAAAGAAGAAGCTAGTCGTCAAAAGAGTGTAAACACCCCCGAGACCGACGTCTAAATCAAGCTGAGGAACAACTGACGAGCAGTACACAAAAAACGGAGATAACACCCAAAAATATATGGAAATAAACGATTCCTACCATTCACTTTGGAAATATTTTGAAAATATATTTTTTCAAAGGAGAACACAACTACTTTCCTGGCTAATACCTCGAAGAATATTTAATTACATCTCCTGTAAAGAATGTGATATCAATCGACCTTTTTGTCGATGTTATTATCCCCGATGGCTCGCAGTTGCAATGAGAGGTTTGTAACTAATGAATAGTTTCGACGTTATTACGTCTCATAAGAGTGGTTTAACAACCCTCGTTCGAGGGGTTTAAATTAACATCAAAACAGCCAATTTTTTTCAAAAGTGTTGATTTATATTTATAAATCAATTAATTTCAGATTGTTGGAGGATCTCTACCACTGTAATCATTTGTTTAAGGATTGAGTGCGGTTCCATAAGCAATTTTCTATTGTATTGTGTACTTTAAGAAAATCGTGGAAGAGTCAACGATTCTAGGGTGCTACAAACAATTGATAATTCATGTTTTTGCTAGTCGTATTGTTTCGAAGAAATTAGGGTTATGCAACGTATTTCACCGTCAAAGATAATGGAGACGCTGTCAACGGTGATGTTTGATACGAACAATAAGAAAAATTAAGGATAATCTAAAAAAATAAAAGAAAAAACTTGAATAGGCATTATGAGAAGAGTTATTTGATATTTAATTTGTTTTTTTTTGTACAAAGTGACGATGAATTCTACTATCAAGTTTTGAACGCATCAACCGCTTCTTCAGGTGTAGAAATCCGTTTACCCCGCAATTTATTTTCTGCGGGAATAAGAATAAAACAATCAGGTGTCAAACAACAAACTGTACGGCGGATGACTCATCATTTCGATATTTTGACTATTCAAAAACGTTTTTTTTTATGTGTTAGAGCTCAATTTGTCGTCCTGGAGAATGATTAGTCCTCTGCGATTGGTTTCCCTGATTTATTTACTTCTGGCAAACAAATGCTGCATGATAATATGTTTTAAATACGTTCACCATTAAAAATGTCAAACTTTATGACGGCAATAACAAATTTGACATATCCACATCATTTTTGCCATATCTCGAAACTTATGTAGCAACCCTCCAATTAAAGTTCACGCAGTTTGGAAGCTGTTACGTATTCCAAAAATTTCCTAACGTAAATCAATTCTGAGTATAGGTAGGCACAGGTCGTATAGGACTATCGTTTCCTTGATTTTTTAGAATACTTTTGGCAAACAAATGCTGGTGTATCATTTAGAATTAACTGCTCTAATGGAACGGCGGCTACATGTCCAGTTTTTTCAAAAAAACATGCGATTATTTGGTGTGGAAGTGCTTCGTGCATGAATAACTTTTGTTGGATTTGGCTCGTCTTGAAAGACCCATACAGTCGATGATTGTTTGAAATACCGCCTTCGAATTTTTTCATTATTTCTTAATTAAATTTAATTGATTCAAATTCTCTAGTTAATCGAAGTACATAGAGTTTGCTAGCGAGTTGTTTTCTATTTTAGTCATAACTCCTTTATTTTATGTATTACAAATACTCTTTTGAATGGTTTTTCAAAGTTTTTCAAAAAAGATTCAATACATTTTTTTCGTAAAATTGACCGTTATCCACTCATTCAATTTTGAATTATTCAAAATCTTCGATTCCATCTTTAATGAATCATAACTTGGTTTGTATTAGGTCTATAAACAAAAAAAAAAGGTTCTTTCTAATATTTCAAAAGCTATATTAATCTGCGGGAATAAGAATAAACAATCAGCTGTTAAACAACAAACTGTACGGCGGTTGACCCGGTTAAAAAACGTTTTTGTTTGAACTGAAGTATGAGAGTTCGCAATATCGCGATGAAGAATGATTCGTCTTGGTTTCCCTGAAATTAACACTTTGGTACCATTCAAAATTAACAGTTTTACGTTACTCTAGTGAAACGGTGACAATCTGGTGAAAAAACAAGCGACCATTTGCTTCGAATTGCTTCGTGCGCGAACACCTTTTGTTGGATTTGACAAATCTTTGATTGTTCTTTAATTTTGATTTATTTGCTCTAATCGACACGTGCTTCTTTTGGGCGATTGTTAAATTACTCGGTATCCAACAAGAACAAATCTTTTTATTGACGAATTGCTCGTAAAACTATCCCGTACTCCTGAAAACGTTCAGTTCGAAAGAACCCATTGATTATTATGCAAAAACTACCCCATTATAATCAAAAAATATACTATTTACTCTGATTTTCATAACCTGAACAGTTAAGACCAATTGTCTTCACCGTCCGTGCCTGAATCATCCTTAATTCACTCTAAGTACCAAATTATCGAAGACTTTCAGTATTTTTTCTTGGTGTTTGTCAACGATGATTTAATCATATTCAATTTGTTAGAATTTGTTGCATGAAGCTTGTCTATAGAATAAGATTTTCACAATGAGAAATATGTTCAATAGCATTGAATGATACATGTTTGGAAAACTTAGACTTTCCTCTCTTTTACGACGTAATCGCCGATCGGATCAATGCACCATTGCATGCGGCTTACTAAAACCTCTTCTTTCTGCTCTTCGTCGGTTGGGAAATGCGTCGCTTCCAAAGGTTTCTTTAATTCGGCACTCACCTCGCACAAACCAAAACCGCCTCTCAAACATCAGAGATCATCTCTTAGCATTGATTTTTTCATACACCTGACTTTATACAAGAATTATTTCATCTAGGATTAGTTCTATTGCGCCAACTATATTGGACAAACTAAGAGGTATATAAATATCAGGTTTAAAGAGCAACTAACTCAAAGCTTCTTCCATATATTTTTCTCCACACAATTGGGAATAATATCTATGGAGGGAAAAGTTTTTTGAGCATAAAAAACTATTCATAGAGGGTTCTTAACATCCGTAGTACCTTATGTACCTTATTTGATGCGCGACCCTCGTATTTAGGAAAAATATTGCCACCTTCAACTACATTTCGTTCAATTCTTTCCCTTGTATCCAACAAAAATTAACCAATGTCCATCTAGTACATTGATTAATTCTCCAATGTACAAGATATACAAGAAAGACTTTGTGAATCAATTTTTTTAATCAAAACAAAAAACAGGACAAATTTGCTTTGATACTTTCCAATCCTGTATGTAAATGAGGATTATTTCATGTAAAAAGATTAAAAAATGTCTTTTTTAAATATGTACTGGTGGACAAACTAGGAAGTGTATTAATATCAGATTTAAAGAGCACTTAAGTCATTTGAGATATGAACAACAACTTTATATTGTTCAAAAAATGTATCAAACAATAAATTTTTCTACTGGTAAGAACATTCAGTATAAATAGTTGAGTTGTAAGTTTTATTTCACCTTCAGTCTCTGAAGGTGGTTGTCGAAACGAGCTTCATACAGTTTTTTGTGAATATTCCAATAAAAATCGGAAGCAAAAAGCGGAAAATGGAAAGAAGTTCCCTCGTAGGAGAGTAATTGTTATTAAAAAATAACTTTTCCTCATTCTCTACCTCAAAACGGATATTTTTAATTAGGATCTCTTCTAATTAAGATCATATTTGGACCATAAAAGAATAAAACCCACCAATAATGAGTATAGTTGTCATTGTACAATCAATTGTGAAGTATTTTCATTGTTTCGGAATCCATTATTCAGCGTCTAAATAAACATTTCGTCCTCTAAATGTATTTTGAAAAGGTTAATTACGCTCGGCTTTCTCTGTTAACTGGAAAAAATTACTAAAATAGCTCGACTATAAGCAGAAAGTCTAATGAGAACAACTGCAGGGAAAAAGATTTTTTTTTATTTTTGGTTTATTCTACAACATTGATAACTATTAAATGTCTGTTGGAAATAGTAACTACTGTTTGTCGTTTCAACATTAATTAGAAAATAGTCACGGAAAAATTCATTTCTTGACGTGTAATGAACGATATTTTTTATTATACTTATCTGGTAACAATGTAAAAAATTTATTTTCACTAGGATATTGATAATTGATCGAAAAAATTTTATTATTAACAGATTTTGAAAGTTTGATCCTTGGAAACGGACCAAAGCCGTAGCTGAAGGTTTTTTGTCTGTAAAAAACAAACTTGAGTACGTAGTTACAAAATTTTGGGGCCCTTATCAATGTTCTATAGAAAATTTCTTGCTAGTTATAGAATAAATACCAAGTAAAAACAATTTATTGAATATTTTCTTATATATACTGTCTTTTACTTATTAAATTTACCTAAACAAACACTAGACTCAACAAACTTATATTATTTATCCATATTTTTCGATTACTTTCTATTTTATTCTGTTTACTACGACTATATATTATAAACTAACTAACTCCGCTAAACAAATTCGATTTATATAGCGGAAACGACATTTCTAGAATTCTAGAAAGTGAACAAACAAAAACTGATAAACAACAAGACCTTTCTACAAATTAGTTGAAAAAATAATGTAAACATATATAAAAACACACCTCAAACGACTCAGCTTTCGACAAATTTTAGAGATCTATTAAACTGAACTTACTGGATGCTTGGAAATAAATAGAAGTCGTAGATGGAAGTTTGTTGCCCGTAAACAAGCTTGAGAATGTTGTTACAAAATTTTTGAGCATTTCTCAATGTTCTATAGAAAATTTCTTGTTAGTTATAGAAAAAATACCAAGTAAAAACAATTTATTTAAAGGCGCAATTAACTATTTAGAAAACTCAAGTGACATTTTGTAATATTGAATATTTGGAGCGTAAAAATCGAAATGGCAAAGTGATAAACTGAAAACAGCCCATGGGATCTGTTTTTTAGTACAATGTTGTACTGATTGGTTGTTTTCATTGATTCGGCTTCATATCTATTGACAAAAGTGATTTTAGTGTTTGGAATCTTTAACGCATTTCGTAGAGATGATTTAACATGTTTGAGCTTGGACAATTTGGAAGATAATGAGAATTTTATTGTGATATTTTCTTATACATACTGTCTTTTACTTATTAAATTTATTTAAACAAACACTAGACTCAACAAACTTATATAATTTATCCAAATTCTTCGATTACTTTCTATTTTATTCTGTTTACTACGACTATATATTATAAACTAACTAACTCTGCTAAACAAATTCGATTTATATAGCAGAAACGACATTTCTAGAATTCTAGAAAGTGAACAAACAAAAACTGATAAACAACAAGACCTTTCTACAAATTAGTTGAAAAAATAATGTAAACATATATAAAAACTCACCTCAAACGACTCCGCTTTCGCTAAATTGTAGAGTTCTATTAAACTGAACTTACTTGATGCTTGGAAATAAACAGAAGTCGTAGATGGAAGTTTGTTGCCCGTAAACAAGCTTGAGAATGTCGTTACAAAATTTTTGAGCATTTCTCAATGTTCTACAGAAAATTTCTTGTTAGTTATAGAAAAAATACCAAGTAAAAACAATTTATTTAAAGGCGCAATTAACTATTTAGAAAACTCAAGTGACATTTTGTAATATTGAATATTTGGAGCGTAAAAATCGAAATGGCAAAGTGATAAATTGAAAACAGCCCATGGGATCTGTTTTTTAGTACAATGTTGTACTGATTGGTTGTTTTCATTGATTCGGCTTCATATCTATTGACAAAAGTGATTTTAGTGTTTGGAATCTTTAACGCATTTCGTAGAGATGATTTAACATGTTTGAGCTTGGACAATTTGGAAGATAATGAGAATTTTATTGTGATATTTTCTTATACATACTGTCTTTTACTTATTAAATTTATTTAAACAAACACTAGACTCAACAAACTTATATAATTTATCCAAATTCTTCGATTACTTTCTATTTTATTCTGTTTACTACGACTATATATTATAAACTAACTAACTCCGCTAAACAAATTCGATTTATACAGCAGAAACGACATTTCTAGAATTCTAGAAAGTGAACAAACAAAAACTGATAAACAACAAAACCTTTCTAGAAATTACTTGAAAAAATAATGTAAACATATATAAAAACTCACCTCAAACGACTCCGCTTTCGCTAAATTGTAGAGTTCTATTAAACTGAACTTACTTGATGCTTGGAAATAAACAGAAGTCGTAGATGGAAGTTTGTTGCCCGTAAACAAGCTTGAGAATGTTGTTACAAAATTTTTGAGCATTTCTCAATGTTCTACAGAAAATTTCTTGTTAGTTATAGAAAAAAATACCAAGTAAAAACAGTTTATTGAATATTTGGAACGTAATAATCGAAATGGCAACGTGATAAACTGAAAACAGCCCACGGGATCTGTTTTTCAGTACAATGTTGTACTGATTGGTTGTCTTCAATCAGATGAATTCATGGAATTGCGAAATCTACGAAAAAATTGAAACTGCAAGTGATGATATTCTTTTAGTTTGCTTTGTTCAAAGCCAAGAATAAGAAATCACGTTATGGAGTTGATTCGGCTTCAGATAGAAGCTTTCTATGAACAATATACTGGCATAAGTGACAAATTCTTCGACTACTTTCTATTTTATTCTGTTTACTACGACTATCTATTATAAACTAACTAACTCCGCTAAACAAATTCGATTTATATAGCAGAAACGACATTTCTAGAATTCTATAAATTGAACAAACAAAAACTGATAAACAACAAGACCTTTCTAGAAATTAGTTGAAAAAATAATGTAAACATATATAAAAACGACTCCGCTTCCGCCAAATTTTATAGTTCTATTATAACTGGACTTGGAAACAGTGTTTTGTATCTTTGGTGTATATCGTAGGGATGATTTAACATGCTTGGGCTCAGAAAACTCAAAGAATTACATCTTGTTGGCAAGGGATAGTTTGTTATGGTTCATCTGAAACTTGGTCAAAGTTCCTCCGCCATTTATTCAATTGGCGAATTCGCCATTTTTTTAAAATTTAGTTGGATTATTTAATTTGATTTTTTGTTTGTTTCAGCTGATAAATTACCGCCGGGTTTTCCTCAGATAACTCAATCACCCGCAACGAACAAAGTCGTCGAAATAGGACACAATACAGTTTTAAAGTGCGAAGCTACCGGTAATCCCCCACCGAAAATAATTTGGTTGAAAAATATGCTCCCAATCAATATTACCGCTCCCAGGTCAAGATATTCCACGAGGGATGACATGCCAGGTAACGGTTTCCATTTCTTTCGATGAGTACAGCTCCCCGATTCAAAGAATTAGTTCTTATAATGCGTTGTTGTAATTTTGGAAGCAAGTACAACCTGTATAGATATCATGAAGCACTTATTTCATAGATATATACCTATATATACAAGCATTAAGTAGATATCAAATTGACAGGCACTGGATAATTTAATGTTGGTACCGGTTGGGCAAAACTGCAAAATTTTCCTAAATTTATCCAATTAAGTGGCATTTTATATATAAAATCTATTTCTTCAACTAATTCTGCGCTTTTTTTTCTTACAAGTTTTAGTATATCCCTTCAAATAAAACGTGGGGGAGAGTGGGAAAGTTGTTATTCAAAAATGCCAATAAGTCCGGTTCTGCTTGGCCGATTTTCATAAACTTGATGTTATTTGAAAAAGCTTTTGTCCAGCAATACAAAATATATAAATTTCAAGCAATTTAATCAGCAACGTTAATGATATTTTGATATATTTTGGATATTGTGATTTCTCTTTCAAAAGCGAACTAAATTATCATTAAAAGAGCGAAAGCCGCATTTCGATATCTTTTTTCTGTTTCGAGATATCTTAAGAAATGTAAAAATGACGGGAAATCGAAACTTCAATTGGTTATTTTTGAATGCATTTAAACAAATGTATTTTCTCAAGTTTAATTTCCTCAGAGCAAATAACATCATCTAAATCTAGGTGATCTTTGATAGATATACTAATTTAAATACGGGAAAGTTTGAATTAAAGAAAAATTCGATTACAAAAGCAAAACATCGGGAATATTACCAAGCGATGTGCAGCATATCGGAAACTTGTTTAATGGAAAAACAAATAAACAACACGCTGTTTATGAAATCAGGAAATTTCATTTTTACTTCAGTCAGTTGTCCCACAAAGTTTATAATTAACTGAAATTGAATACTTCCACTCAATCCCTTCATTCTAAAAACGTATACGTTTTTGTATAAGGTGAGAAAAAAGTGATTGAAAGGTGTGTACGTATTCGTTTCAATTTTTTTTACATCTCAAAAGCTCAATTCTGAATCTACCAATTCGCGCAACCACTCGACCACTGTCGACCAGACTAATTAGTAGAGCTGTCAAAAAATCATCAACTGTAAGAGAAGACGAAAAAAATGACAGATGACAATAAGTTTTTCAAGTACTGTCGCATGTTTGTACGAACTGTTAGACCTAATAAGAGATGACATCATTGGGGTAGTAAGAAAATTGTAGCTACTTCAATGAAAAATTAACAGAAGCGCAACCAGACATAGCAGCTAGTGGTAGTCGGGGTGGGCAACCAGAAAACAGCCAAAACGTGGTTGCGCCGCTGGATTCCTTCGTGTTATAAGTTCTATATGAACTAATGCCCAAGGTTTGACATTCGTATTAACGTTTGACATTCCTTTTTAATCAATTTCATCCATCATTTTCATCATTTATACACTTGTGAAGCTTAAGCGCCATCTTTCAGTCAGTATGTGTTTGTCAGGTGTCAGATGTCAGATGTTATGATACGGGAAGTTTGTTTGGCGATTTTGACTATGGAAAAAAATTAAACAACGAATTTGCTTTTAATGTTGTGTTTTTAATAGAATTACGACTACGGCATCCTTAAAAAATGTTTTGGAACACAAAGTATTCAGTGAAGTCGATAAACACTTGTTTCATGTCAGTTGCCAAAAACATCAAAACAATGGCGTTCAAAAATCGTCGTGTTGGTATTAGGGAGATATCAGAGGCTTTCAACATTTCTTTTGGATCGACTCGTGCTACGTAGAGATGCTTAACAACATAATTGAGGTAATAATCCTCCAAACGCCTCATTACTAATAACAAGATATAAGTTTGTGAATATTTAACCGAAGAATTCAGCGAATCACATCCGGAAAGTAAATCGAAATCGAAAACCCGTCAAAATCTATCATCAAAATTTCCATTTAATGTGTTGTGATTCACCATGAATTCACTCCACGGAGTCAAACGAGTCAAATATAGCCCTGATCTGAAACCGTCCGACAATTTTTCTGGACGGTGCCAGATTTCGTAAATCTGAAAGCCGAGTTGAGAGGTAAATATTTAACAGTGACCATCCTTCGAATATCCCTTCATTGTTTCTAAATCATTTTATGCCTTTGACAGTCGACTATCTATAGAAACGTTGATTCTATTATTGTTAATTCTAAATCTAATCAAGACTAACAAAGATTTTATTTTTATCGCTTCCGTATAAACCTCGTAAATGTAAATCTCGGGAACACGCGATATTAATAACTATTACCGATATCGTTTGTGATAATGTGATTTTTCAGAAAACAACATGATTACAGCATTAATAAATTCCGGTATCGTATCCTACGTTCAACGTGAAACGCTTAGTAACAATCATTGTTATAAATGGGTAAGAAAACCCCCATATTCCAGACACCTAACCGCACTGTTCCCCGGGGAACTACTATCTAAGCATCTAACGTTACCTGGATGGGGAATGGAGACCTTTGAATTGCCTGGACAAAGACGTTACGTGAAAGAAGAACGAGGTAGTTAGATGTGACATTATTTTCAGACAAACTGGATATGTGTGAAATGAATACTTTTGTTTTAGTGTGTGACGTGAGGAAAAATTTTATCGAGTGTCGAAATATTCAATTTAAACATATAACTTTGTTACAAATAATTTATACAAAATATGAAAAAAATCTGGCAACAGCGCTTAAACAGATTGGTGAATATTACCAACAATATATGGAGACTGACATAGAGGCGTGGCTTAAAAAACATGTCAGAAAATGGCTTACTATTAGAAATATACAACATACTTATATGTTAATAGATTAAATTAGTGAAGTGTTATTAAATATAACAGATATATTATTTTGGACAGTAAAAACCCACACCAAAAAACGTACTTTTTGATTCGATCATGTAATTAAAAGTGAAATAAACCGTGCAAAAAGTGAAGTGTTACCGCGCTTTATATTCAAACCTGTAATTTGGAAGAAAACCCTCGTGAAATTGAGGCAAAAATATCTAAAATCGGAAAAACAATTTCCATTACTTGTTCCTATAAAGCAGGGATGGGAGAAAGGGGCAGTAGCAGTATTATTCTACTTTTATCGGTGAGTTTATATTTCTAACCTCAAATATTTGTTGAAATATTTTTATGTACAGTTTTGAATCGATAGGTTTAGTTTTACGTACATAGAAATATATAAACAATGTTTCACATTATTTTCTTCACTTTGCTTCGTTATTTGTTGTCGAGTTAAATCGCAATCTCGTGATCTAATTTGGATTTGAATTACGAGGTGTATAGATGGATCCTAATATTCTATTTAGATTAAAAAAGCTCACATTAACCACGATAATTATTTATATTATATTTTGTGCACAAATACATAATTTTGAGGCTTGTTATAAAGCTTTTTATATTTAATACTTAATATATACATACATATTGCACCTCCGCTCGAATATAAACAAAATTAAGTACTTAAAAAGCTCTACAAACGAGATTGTATACATTTTTCACGTAAACATATTCTTTTGGTTGTTAGCACCAAAAATATCTCGGCAGAAATCAAATTTAATGTTTAGGTTAGTCAATTTCACTCATGCCGAGATATTGTGCATCATAACAGCTAAAAAATAAGTTTTTTGTAGAGCTTTTCGTTAACTTGATTTTTTGTTTGAAACTTTTTTCTTCAAAATCAATATGTTCGAAAAGATTCAGTACAATTGTTATAACTGAATAATCACTTGAGAAACTGTTGGAAAAGGATATTTACATTATATTTATGAGTGTTGGTTTGAATTTTATTATTAATCTTAACCGTAACTAAATTTGCCCGATACACATAATTAGTGGGATTATAAGATCACAACGTTGCCAAAGTTATAATTTATTATGAAAATTGAGAAACGTACCGATATGATAGATATTGAAATATCATAGACCAAGAACTCTACAAATATAATATTTATATTTGATATCTTAACGTTTGTATTGCTTAAAATATTTAAGGAACTAGAATATAATAATAATACCATAAACTATATAATTTAAATTATGTAAAATATCAATAACCAACAATATGTTGTTTCTTTGTATCTCATTCATACGAAACACCCTATATAGGTGCAAAATGGCGAAGATTTTCCATTCATTTGTACATTCTGTAACGGTGAAACAATAAATAGAAATATCTTAACCAAATAAAACCGGTAAACCAATTGATTACATCGATCGACGACATTCTATATACATATTTCCCATTAATCCACAACGTCCACATACGTGCACTATATTTGCGGTGAATCATAAAATGATAGCATGGCATTCGATGCCATCGTGAAAGTGATCAATAAAAATGTTTGCACAATTTTGTTATTTCAGTTTGTGTGTTCGGTCAGTTTCCAGAGAGTCCGATAACATCGAGTAAACAAGTCCAATATGTACACGTTTTACAACACTGATAACAAAGAAAGTGCCCGCATTTGGCACCATATTTTACCGAGCTACAATTTGAATTTGTATTCGTTTGAATTTTTCTTTTTTATTTATGGCGTTTTTTTTTTCTACCAAATTTGATTCGTGGTCATTTGGGATCAGTTAATACAGAATTTTCTATTTATAAATAAAAATATACTTCACCTCTTATTGCTCTAATTTTAATTGCATCAAGAACTTGTGAGAAAAAATAAATATGACAACGATGCTTTTATTAGTACAAGGTCATTCAACTGTTTAGAATCATTTTTATATTTCTATATTACAATAGATCGTGCGAATTTATTCATTATTTTCACGTTTTGATTCTCAAATAAGAAATGATAATTATAGGAAGCGCTTCCAAAGTAAAGCATATTTGTTCTCAAGGGCATCATTACTTAGATCCTTTGATGTATTTGTCTGATAGGCAACCAACATTGCAATTGCTACTAATATTTCGATTCGACCATCGATCTATTAAAAGTTATGGATCCGCCTACCACCATCGAAAACCACCTCAACCGGCGTCTGTACAACCCCGTTAAAATTCAGCAAAATAATTTTTTTTCATCGAGAATAATAAATTAACACTCGAAATTGAAAATAACAAAATTAGCTCAACTTAAATGGCTGTCACTTTATTGTAACTAATCTAAACGTCATGAAATTTTACACATAGTCTTTTGAAAGTTGGTACTGCATAAACGTCGCATGGATTTGTCAAAGGCAGCGCCATCTTTGTGTCAATCACCCGACTTATTGTTTATCCTGCAATATACTCAAGTGCATAGTCTTTGGCTTCAGGTAAACTGTTTTGTACTTGAATTGGAAGCATTCCTAGATATAATAGCGGGGCTTTTTGAAGAAAATGAGCTACTAGATAGATAAATACTAGATAGTTTCTTCCAAAGTGTTGATTTCTTTTAATGAAGTAGATGTATCTTTTAACTGGAGGCTCATTTTTTCTAAAACTGTTGGTGTTATATACTCTTCACTAGTGTATTCTTGGGTATTTACTTTTGCCTCTAATATTCCTGGATTTTTTCCTAGAATTATCATCCATATCCGGTAAATTGCTTCTAATGGACTAGTGGTCCACGACCACGAATTTGTATGATATTATATGACATCTGGACGACTTTCAAAGACATAATCATAACTTTTTGAAAAATCTTCAAGGCCTGTTTACCAAAATTGTTTAAAAAAACTCCATCTTTAGTCTGTAATTATACTATAAACGGATACATACACAAAAAATCTATTTATAAATAAATAATAGCAAATAAATGTATATTATAACACTTATATCGTTAAAATACAATGAAAATTGAATAATAGTTTCTAAAAACTGAAAAAAAAATAGTTAAATCACATCTAACCCCACTAGACACTGCCGATTCTACGTCATGACCTTGACCTTGACCGCTCGACAAGCCGAAGTTGTTTTTATTTTCATAAAGTCTCGTTTCTTCCTCTATTTTTATAACCATTTATAAACCTTGTTCCATTGATAACAATTAATAAAGTATTTTCTGCATATTCGGTGTTTTAACATATTAAAAACTTTGTACAACTATAAAACCACTACTTAATTAATCTTGAACATACAATACCCAAACTTTTGTGTCTATAACACATAAAGTCTCCGGTAAATTATTTGAAGATCTATAGATTACGTAATTAACAAATTAAATACGACTTTTTCTATTTCCTTAATATGTCTACTGAAACTTTTTTTTGAAACTCAAAAACTTATTCGAGTGGAACATCACAGAACACTACTAGTTATTTAGTTTTTTTTCGGCTGTCATTCATCTGTACAATTACAGGAAACTGTAACTCGATATCAGTTAAACTTTTCATTGAATGACCCAGTTATTAGTTGGAAACAAATTCTTCACATTTTATACCCGAACTTATATAAACGTGTGAATATCTGAAATTATTAAGTTAATTGGAATCAACATCCTTATAATACAAATTCTATTCCACAACTATAATATGATTACGAATTAGCACCTGAAGATATATATAGGCAACCAGTATTACAAAGTATGTAATTATATTTTGATTATTTCGTAATGCATTGCTTCGAAAATGTAACGTAATTTTATTCAATCAAAAAATTATTTCTCCGTTCCTTCCTCCTCGTGGAAATTACATGAACTACATATCAGGGGATATTAAAGTCATTTATCCACGTAAAAATATTTTTATTCAAACAAACCATAATAATGAAATTTTTGTATAATTATTTTTCTCTATCATTCATGTATGTTTAAATAATACGAGTTTAACTATCTGTTTGTGATAGTCTATAACATCGTTAGAATATATTATTGGATATCCCTGCATTATCTATGTTCATTTCACATAACGGATTAAACTATATGATATTTTGTGGTGCTCTATTGACCCAATCAATCTGTGAATCGGTATCGGCGATATGGATATTATTAGATGAAATAATTAATAGGTAAATGCATTTATAGGTTAAGAAAATTATTGAAATTAGATTTGTATTACTAATACGTGTATGTCGATTATTAATTATATAGAAAAATCGTATTTCAAACCGTTATTGTCACTAAAATCACAACGTTATATACCATAATTATACAGTAGGCTATTGGTTCAATTACCAAAATGTTTTATGTCGTATTTTGGTTCGCTACCGATCAATTAAGGTTCGAGATTTAAACGTCATCTATTGGAATATTCATTAATTATTATTGGAAGTTTCCATTCATATTATTTTCTAGAAAGCGGCGTGGCTCTCATGTTGTTTGGGTTTTAAGTGTTTGAAATAGCCGTTACGTGGCGCTGTTGGATAAACGTAGGTGGAGTAGATGAAAATTTTGACATAAAGCGGCGGGTGCGTTATATAGTATCACCTATGTTCCTAATAAGTTTTATTTTGTGGTCTTCATATTTATTTGAAATTAATTTTCTCATCCCTCGATCAAAATGCCGACCTGGCGGCCATAGAATGATATAACTAAGCGCCCGTCAAATGAACCACCCCCACTACCTTCGCTTCAAGACCGTATTTCAGACTGACTTATGATACGGGGGAAGTTTGAAATGTAGCTCTAGTTTATTATTTTTAAATATTAAGTTCAGTTGGTTATTTGTTTACCAATCAATATCAAGCCTTTAATAAATGGAGGAAACTTCTTCAAATAATAGTATTTTTTTTAAATGTGTTGTTTTTGAGATATTCTTTTGTAATTAAGTGGAGTTTACCCCATTTTTAGTTATAAACAATCGAAATATTGATATTTTCAATAAATTTTTTTTCGGCATATTCAAGATGGAAATGTTATCAAAGTTTAAGATTCAAAATTTCAACACTTTTTGGCCTATAAAAACTCAAAAACCATAAATTCCGTTATTTTTCTCTGTTTTTGAAAATGGTTTGTAATATCACGGAAAGTACATATTTACAAAAACAATTTAAGAAAAAACAATGAAATATTAAAAATTCTTTTTTTTCTCTAAATGGATGCGAAAATTAACATTTTCAATATATTCTTTTCAACTTTGCAAATTTTTTGACCCAGACAAAAATCTTTAAAATCAAAATTTCAATATATTTTTGGTTCGATATTCGTATAATTACGAACTCGTCAACGACATGGACCGCGAACCCGGTCCTGTTAATTAATGCTAGTAGAATCTAAAGTTTGGTGGACGCGCCGGATACAAATTTCCAAGAACGATTATAAAGCGGTAAATCTTTGAATTGCTTTTTATAGCCACAGTATGTTATGGCCGCATCTTGGCCAAACAGAACAAACAAACTTTTTTTTTGTTAGTGTAAACAGTGTTCTCGATGGTAAGTATATTACAGATTGAGGTTAACCATAAAAAGTGATTCGTTGCGTGGAGTAGGCAGATTGAGACCACGAAATCGGATCACTTCTTACCAACGAACGAATAACCACCCTATCCCCGCCCTGCTTTTGATAATGGCTCCAAATTAGAGACCGAAACGTCGAGAATTTTCAAAATTCCAACGCGGTTCAACCCGTTCTTTTGTTCACGTACTTAATTGGTCAATTGGATTATTGAATTTTGAAATCTATGAGTACATAAGTATTAGAAAGCTCGGAATATATTAGAGTTAGTACATTTTGGTGTTTAATTTTTCCACATTCTCAATATATAAAACTTGTAATACTTGACGAATAAACAAACTTGTGGTCTGAAAAAAATTTTTTTGGAATTGAGTTTTATCATGTTGAAGCTGCGTCTTGATCTTCAACGGAATTCATTGGAGGATTCAGGAAAATGATGGTTCATTTTCGATCTTATTTCCCCGCACTATATTATCTTTATAAAATTAGTATTTCCACTATTTGGTAATATTTTTCGCTATAATCGAAATTCTGAAAGTTTTTTTCAAACACGCACATTAAAAATGGAAACAATCTCGTTAAAATCACCCATTGTTACTCAGCCATTATGACACATTTCCTTTTTCCTCTCCAATTTCGCGTAGCTTCCCGTGGAGTGGCTGTTTTGTGTGTATTCCCATAGTGGACGAGTCCCCGTATCCGGCATCAGTGTTCCCCGGGGATTATTAGGTTTGTATGGGGACTATCAGCTTTCCTCTCTCGTGTCTGGCAATCATTATTATCGCGTCGGTGCCTCTATTGTACATACGATACCTTACACCGAATTTGTTAATGCGACAACTCCACCAACTTCTGTTCTTCTTAATCTTTTGCTACATTCGACAAATCCGGAATACAGTCGCGGAAAATAGACGTTATCAACAACGCCATAGTAACCGACTATTCTGCTTTAGAATATTAATCTCAGAGGTAAGGACGTTTATCCGAAAATGTACCGAGAACACGTGAAATTTGTTTCTACTTGATATCAACAATGTTCGCAAAGTTTGAAATTTCTCAAAGAGAGTGTTAATTTCATTCAGTTCGGTTGATGCGTGGTGACATATCTTATTGAAGTTTGACAAATGACGTTTGACAGTTGAATAACCGTACGCACACTAGAATACTTTAATGGAAGCCAATAGAATTTAAGTCTGAGATTTAAACAATCCGTCGTCTTGACGTCTATTAAGGCTTCTCTGGAAACTGTACGTCTTTCGGATTCGCAGAAGATCTAACTAGTAGAAACCAGATGTGCAATATCGGATGACGACGTTCCAAAATCTGCTGAATAGTTAGTAGTACGCCTCAAACTCGCGGTATGTCATATGTTTTCTGGTCCAACAGTCGATTTTGGACGACCTTCACAAAATTCATCACGTAGCGAAGTGTTACCACGACTGAATTCGGAAAACCAGCGAAACTCGGTGGCTCGAGATGTTGCTGTTACATTTTTTTAACCAAGATAAGAACTTGTGAAAAATGGGGAGGATTCCGATTAATTCCACCTAAAGCTTTGAGTTTGTCTTGTACCTTTTAACCGCCACTGGGTTATCACTTTCCAACCTCAAAAAGTGTTGTACAAATGTACAAAAAACTACGCAAAAAACAGACACAAATGTCCTTCAGCTGCAGCTGTATTAGTTTCACTGAAATTCATCTAAAAAGAAACTATGCAGTCCCATTAATACCACAAAACCAAAAAAAAACAAATCGAAACAACTCTCAGTATCGGAAAAACTAAGAAAAGCCAACAGTTAGCTCTTAAAACTTGAGTAGCAACCTTCGTATGGAAATGATCCGGGTAAATTGAGTTAAATCAACTATTTTTCCATCTCTTTCATCTTCCGTTAAATCATATACCGACTTCTCAGATACCTACCCCCTTGCATATTCTCGTGAATAAATATCTAAAGGTTGGTATCGGAGATGTGGATTTACCTACGAAGTTATGAGAGCCGAGTCACGTCACGAATCTCTATTGGCTCTTTAATAACTATTTTCCCGCTCTGGTTAATGTATCTAAAGTTGCTTTCATGAAAGTTATTTAATAAAGAACTACAAACTCCCAACTGCAAACTAGCGCTGGCAATGGAAATAGTGAAAATCATTTCCTATGTATGTGATGAATCAAGGGTTCCAAAACTATCCAATTTGTAAATTAATAAATTTATCACTTTTGAATAAGGAAACCCGAATATACAAAGCGAATATTTTGCATGTATCCTTGGTAGAGGCTGGCGAAATAGTATCTGGTGTGCCGCAGGGCTCACTAATTGACCCACTTTTGTTCCTCGTATATACTTTTGATATATCCACAGTGTCTCCCAGTTCCACATTCAAACATACACTACTTTGATCTCACAGTGCCAGATGCAGCAGGTGCAGACCTAAATAGAGATCTGTTAAGCTCAAAAAGGACGAAGAAGTTTTGCTGTTTTGTTCTCAGAGACGTAGAGAAAATTTACAATTTGCTAAGAGCTTAGGACTAATTCTAGATGTGGACTTGAGGTTTAAGGAGCTAAGATGAAACTCTTCTCAATTTTAAGATGAGGAAAAAGCTTTGGGGATCTTTAGTATTTTCTATTTTTATCTACTGTAATGTTGTTTACTATCCTTGTCTTGAAATTGCATCCAAAAATCGTGCAGACGCTACGCGGATATGTATTGTAGGCGACTGCGAAGCTCTCGCACTACACACTCCGCCATTGTTGACATTCAGGCGTCAGTCGGCGTCGTGCTATAGCCACGTAAACATGTCCGCCATTATTGATGCTCTCGTCAAGTTTGATACGTTGGGTGAAGGCCATAGTGCTGCAGGAATCTATCGGAGAATGAGTCGTGTGTATGGGGAAAACTTTATGAGTGATGGTGTCGAAATTTTAAAGATGTCCGTAATGATATGCATGATGAATCTGTCGTTTCAGATGACCTGGTTCAACGAGTTGACAGAATGGTTAAAGAAAACCTCAGATTCACCATAACTGCTTTGTCTACGGAATTTCCAGAAGTTTCGAGATCTGTTTTGTACTGAAACGTCGAAATTTCATTTTATATGTCTTCTTAAGAAACTGTTGAAACTTTCGACACAACTTTATTTGGGAAAAAAACTTGTTTCGTCGTGAAAAAAATACATAATGTACATGTGAGAAATAAAAATCTGTTAACTATGTCTTTTTTCCAAAGAACTTTATGTTTTAATAAATTTATAGTTGAGACTGTATAAAGTTATTTTGCATAGTAAGCAGCTGGAAGTGAACATCACTCAGTCTAAATGTGACTAAATTTATTTGGAAAAATCAATTTCATTCATCAATGTAGTCTCCTTCGAGAGCAATACAATCAATCCAACGCTTCTCTAACTTTGTCGTCTGCCTCAAAATAAGCTTCAGTTTCAGCAGTTGCTTCTACATTGAGGTGAATTTCTTACCGGCGACCATTTTTTGAGATCAGCGAATAGCCAGTAGTCACTGGGGGCTAGATCTGAACTTTCCGGTGGATGAAAAAGCAATTCGAATTCTCTAATTCGTTCAATTTAACCATCGTTGTCATCGACTTGTGAATCGTCTGTTTTTCCTTCATTTTTGTATTCAAAAGATCCAACAACTCTTTGTAATAATCGCTATTGATTCTTTCTCCCTTTTAGAGATGGTCATTGAACAATATTCCATGCGTATACCAAAATACTGAAGCAATAACTTTCCCAGCTGACTGTTACAACTTTGAACTTTTGGGACGTGATTCACCGGCTGCAGTCCACTCAGATGACGATGGTTTTGATTTCGGATCTGATTTATTACGTGTAAATATGGCCAAAAACTGTTTTGAATCATCAACACGTTGTTGTTTTTGATCGACTGTGAGTGAAACAATCTATCTCCTGGTTAAATGACCAATCCTGGAGTAACCACCTCAATTGGACAACCAGAACGTTCTGATTCTGGTTCTTTTCGATGGAACAGACTCCGTGTAACACTTTTGAAACAATTACTGAGCTTGTATAGCATTTGATTCGAAAATAACAAAAGTAGTTTCACCTAAATGGCTGTCACTTTTTTTGAGACTGATCGAAATGTAATGAAAGTTTACACATAGTCTTTTGAAAGTTGAAAGTAATAATATTATGTGCTACATCAATTTCGTCTACAATGTACTATCATATTTGGTTTGACGTTCATTCACTAACCTCAAAAGTTTTGCTTTCATCAATTTTCCTCGAATGCTATACTTTTCAAACACAACCAGTTTCTTCAGATTTCCTTTTTTTCTTCTAGGTTCTCAAACGATTTATCTCCCATCTCCCATAAGACGTCGGGAACAAAAACGGTTTCCCTTCCTATGTGACATACTATCAACCTTTTTCCTTTTCCTAATAGAAGATCAATTTTTATTGGTTGGAAGAGAAAAATTTACTGCTTACTTCCGTTTTGGTACATAGGCTCTTTAATTTAGTTGAGAGGTCATCTGAAAAGGCTTGCTTTGAAGACTTTATGGATTCTTCAACTCAAATTTTTGACCATGCAATAGGGTTCATAGTTCATAGTAAAATTATGGACGACCAAGGGCCATTGAGAACATAAGTCCATCGTGCCCCACTTTATGGTACCAAAGGCCGATGTTTGGCTTTGGCTTGAACCCTTTGATATCATTAGGGAAGATGTGAGGCTTGCCCAAATGTTTGAACGCGCTCGTGTGAGTGCTGGACACACAAAGATAATGTAGTTTGCAGTTTCATCCTCCTCAATGCCCTAGCGGCACTTTGGATAGTTCGTGATGTCCATGAATATGACGTCTTAGATGACAACGTGCGGTTATTATTTAGTTGAAGCAGTTGTTTGTAACGCCATCTGTGTATGCCTTCGCTTATCTCATGTCAAGTGTTTCTATTCATCTCTGCCTAGCCTGCCTTGCGAGTGGACTGTCGAAAGATGAGATAGCTACACCAAGGATGAGTCCCAGTCTGGTGAGTGAGTCCGGCTCGTAGTGGCCTTTGTTGCCCTTAGATTCAATAGGATAAATTTTAAGAAAATTTGCTTTTTTCAAGTTATATCTATTCGAAATATATATTAGAAGTTATTTATACGATAGGCTAATTTTTTTTGGGGGGGTTTAGCCTGTATGAAGTTGTCTTCTTCAGAAACAAACCGTAGTGAAATATTTTTATTTTAATAACCTCAATTCACTTCCTCATTTTAATATAAGCAGACTCTTTTCTCCGTACAGTAAGGTAAATTAAAAAAGATGCATATAAAACACTCATTTTCTCTAATGAAAGAGCATTTTCTATATTGTAACATAGAGTAGAACTTCCTCTTTTTCTTTCTCTCTGGTGCTTTACAAAAAGGAAAAAACATTTTCATTTAAACCTATAAAGAAACTTTCTGCTATTAAAACTTCTCCCATTCAACCAACTCATAATAAAAATTTGTCAATTCGACCATTTAAAACTTATTCTATGTCCTAGCATCCAGTAGATTTTATTTTTTATATTTCTATTCAAATCCATACAGTTTTACACGGACGAACATTAGAATTATCGCTAGATGACGCCGTTATAGAATCGAAACTCATTATAAATGATTTCCATCAACGGGATGGAAAATAATGAATATTTTTTTATATATAATTCTTTAAAATTGAACAATTACTTCTCATTGGTATCACCTAAATGCTAGAAATATAAGGCGAAGCTCTCGCACTACACACTCCGCCATTGTTGACATTCAGGTGTCAGTCGGCGTTGTGCTACAGCCACGTAAACATGTCCGCCATTATTAATACTCCCGCCAAGTTCGGTGAAGGCCATAGTGCTGCAGGAATCTATCAGAGAATGTGTCGTGTGTATGGGGAAAACTTTATGAGTGATGGTGTCGAAATTTTAAAGATGTCCGTAATGGTATGCATGATGAATCTGTCGTTTCAGACGACCTGGTTCAACGAGTTGACAGAATGGTTAAAGAAAACCTCAGATTCACCATTACTGCTTTGTCTATGGAATTTCCAGAAGTTTCATGGTCTGTTTTGTACTTGGTGGCAACTTTTTTTGGAGAGGGTATTGGAAAGCTTCTCCACAGATATGACAAATAATAAAATTATTGATTTATATAAACTTTTATTCTCTTTTATTTATGGACTAATTCTAGATGTGGACTTGAGGTTTAAGGAGCTAAGATAAACCTCTTCTTAATTTTAAGATGAAGAAAAAGCTTTGGGGATCTTTAGTATTTTCTATTTTTATCTACTGTAGTGTTGTTTACTATCCTTGTCTTGAAATTGCATCCAAAAATCGTGTGTAATATGTCCGAGGATCGTTTTTTTTTAACCTCCGATCGCACCGTGCAGACACTACGCGGGTAAGCGACTGCGAAGCTCTCCGCCAGTATTGACATTCAGGCGTCAGTCGGCGTTGTGCTGTAGCCACCTAATGTCCGCCATTATTGATACTCCCGCCAAGTTTGATACGTTGGGTGAAGGCCATAGTGCTGCAGGAATCTATCGGAGAATGTGTCGTGTGTATGAGGAAAACTTTATGAGTGATGGTGTCGAAATTTTAAAGATGTCCGTAATGATATGCATGATGAATCTGTCGTTTCAGACGACCTGGTTAAACGAGTTGACAGAATGGTTAAAGAAAACCTCAGATTCACCATTACTGCTTTGTCTATGGAATTTCCAGAAGTTTCATGGTCTGTTTTGTACTTGGTGGCAACTTTCTTTGAAGAGAGTATTGGAAAGCTTGTCCACAGATATGACAAATAATAAAATTATTGATTTATATAAACTTTTATTTATGGCCTATCGGAGGTTGAAAAAAATCGGCCCTCGAATATACAGTGAACTGCTTCATCTCTACATTTATAAACTGTGATTGTCCAGGAATTGTCTATACAAAAAATACCTCGATACTGTACATGATATCATTTCAAATAAATATTTCGAAAATTTATAAGTATAATAATAAAAAAAAATTAAGTTCGATTGATAAGATTATATTACAGATTTCCTTTCAATGTTTGTGTGTTGGAAACACGTTAATGCTATGAAAAAAATAGATAGCATGCTGAAAGCTTATTGATTCTTCTTCTGAATCATCCACAGACATTTTTTTCTTGAAAAAAATTTAACAAAGCTCTACAGAAGTGGTTTCAGAATATATATACCCTTCAAGATTCAAGATTACTTTATTCAATAAAAAAAATAAAAGCTCATTGATTCTCATTCTCATTGATTCTCGTCCCAATTCATCCTCAGATATTTATTTATAAAAAAAATTAGATATTACGGAATAAATTTGTACAGAGGTGGCTTCGGAATATTTGTTACCTACTTGGTGCATTTAAAACACTTTATTCAATATAAAAAAAAGAGAAGGCATGCTGAAATATTATTAATTGCACTCCTGCATTATCCTAATACATCTATTTATCCAAAAAAATTAGATCTGACGGAATGAATTTGTACAGAGGTGGTTTCAGAATGAATATGACCTTCTTAGGATATTCAGGATCACTTTAATCAATGAAAAAAAATAAAAGGCGTGCTTTAAGCTTTTGATTCCTCTCCTAAATCATCCTGAGACATTTATTTTTAAAAACAATTATTTTTCATGCAATAAATTTGTACAGAGGTGGCTTCAGGATAATTTTTACCTACTTAGAGCATTCAAAAACAATCTATTCGATAAAAAAGAGAAAAGGCATACTGAAATATTATTAATTGCACTCCTGAATCATCCTCACACATTAATTTATTCAAAAAAATTAGATCTTACGGAATAAATTTGTACAGAGGTGGCTTCAGAATAATTTTTACCTACTTAAGGCATTCAAAAACACTCTATTTGATAAAAAAAAGAAAAGGCATGTTGAAACGTTATGAATTGTTCTCCTGAATCATCCTCACACATCTATTTATCCAAAAAAATTAGATCTGACGGAAAAATTTGTCCAGAGGTGGTTTCAGAATAATTTTTACCTACTTAAGGCATTCAAAAACACTCTATTTGATAAAAAAAAGAAAAGGCATGTTGAAACGTTATGAATTGTTCTCCTGAATCATCCTCACACATCTATTTATCCAAAAAAATTAGATCTGACGGAAAAATTTGTCCAGAGGTGGTTTCAGAATAATTTTTACCTACTTAAGGCATTCAAAAACACTCTATTTGATAAAAAAAAAGAAAAGGCATGTTGAAACGTTATGAATTGTTCTCCTGAATCATCCTCACACATCTATTTATCCAAAAAAATTAGATCTGACGGAAAAATTTGTCCAGAGGTGGTTTCAGAATAATTTTTACCTACTTAAGGCATTCAAAAACACTCTATTTGATAAAAAAAAGAAAAGGCATGTTGAAACGTTATGAATTGTTCTCCTGAATCATCCTCACACATCTATTTATCCAAAAAAATTAGATCTGACGGAAAAATTTGTCCAGAGGTGGTTTCAGAATAATTTTTACCTACTTAAGGCATTCAAAAACACTCTATTTGATAAAAAAAAAGAAAAGGCATGTTGAAACGTTATGAATTGTTCTCCTGAATCATCCTCACACATCTATTTATCCAAAAAAATTAGATCTGACGGAAAAATTTGTCCAGAGGTGGTTTCAGAATAATTTTTACCTACTTAAGGCATTCAAAAACACTCTATTTGATAAAAAAAAAGAAAAGGCATGTTGAAACGTTATGAATTGTTCTCCTGAATCATCCTCACACATCTATTTATCCAAAAAAATTAGATCTGACCGAATGAATTTGTACAGAGGTGGTTTCAGAATGAATATGACCTTCTTAGGATATTCAGGATCACTTTAATCAATGAAAAAAAATAAAAGGCGTGCTTTAAGCTTTTGATTCCTCTCCTAAATCATCCTGAGACATTTATTTTTAAAAACAATTATTTTTCATGCAATCAATTTGTACAGAGGTGGCTTCAGAATAATTTTTACCTACTTAAGGCATTCAAAAACATTCTATTTGATAAAAAAAAGAAAAGGCATGTTGAAACGTTATGAATTGTTCTCCTGAATCATCCTCACACATTAATTTATTCAAAAAAATTAGATCTTACGGAATAAATTTGTACAGAGGTGGCTTCAGAATAATTTTTACCTACTAGGGACATTTGGGAACACTTTATTCAGTATAAAAAAAGAGAAGGCATGCTGAGATCTTATTAATTTTTTTCCTGAATTATCCCCAGACATTTCTGTATACAAAAAATTATACATCACGAAACCAAAACGTACAGAAGTGGATTTTTCTCCATAAGATTTCCATCATGGCACTGTAGTTAAATGTCAATAAATATTCTATTGTACTGGAATAAGTATAAGTAACGTGATTTAGATTAGGATTATATTATTATATCAGAATTACTATTAATTATAATATAATATGAACCTAACCTAACTTATATGACGCTAATAGAATTTTTTGAGATTTACAATAATTTATTTTCATTATTCGTCCTCCATACTTGATTTAAACTACTTTTTCCATGTATAAATAAAGAAACCAAGAAATAATATATGCGATTTTTTTGTAATTTTGAAAATTTACGTTTTCCCCATCCCATTTTACCGTCCAGGAAACTCTTTAGTGCAAAAAAATGTTTTCTCGATAAATTAAGATGGAGCCTAATTTCGAAATATTTACTTCAAAAAAAAATCATAAATGTGTATATTGTTTACCAATATTATCATAGAAAATATTTTTTATTCTGGTTTAGGAATTTTTCTAAAATAGATCACATACACGACATCTAGTATAGTTTTGAATCAACAGCTCCTGGACTATAATTTTCTTGAAGTTTCTTTTTGAGGTTAGGTTATTTTAAACTTGGATGCGTCAGTTTATTATACGCGTATATGGAATAATTTTATATCATTCTATAATAATTATTCAATTACCACGAAGCATTTAATTAAAAAATTATTCCATATTAAACGTTTACATTTTTTATTCTGATTTATGAATTTTTCTAAAATAGATCACGTACTCGACATCTAGTATAGTTTTGAATCAACAGCTCCTGGACTATAATTTTCTTGAAGTTTCTTTTTGAGGTTAGGTTATTTTAAACTTGGATGCGTCAGTTTATTATACGCGTATATGGAATAATTTTATATCATTCTATAATAATTATTCAATTACCACGAAGCATTTAATTAAAAAATTATTCCATATTAAACGTTAACATTTTTTATTCTGATTTATGAATTTTTCTAAAATAGATCACGTACTCGACATCTAGTATAGTTTTGAATCAACAGCTCCTGGACTATAATTTTCTTGAAGTTTCTTTTTGAGGTTAGGTTATTTTAAACTTGGATGCGTCAGTTTATTATACGCGTATATGGAATAATTTTATATCATTCTATAATAATTATTCAATTACCACGAAGCATTTAATTAAAAAATTATTCCATATTAAACGTTTACATTTTTTATTCTGATTTATGAATTTTTCTAAAATAGATCACGTACTCGACATCTAGTATAGTTTTGAATCAACAGCTCCTGGACTATAATTTTCTTGAAGTTTCTTTTTGAGGTTAGGTTATTTTAAACTTGGATGCGTCAGTTTATTATACGCGTATATGGAATAATTTTATATCATTCTATAATAATTATTCAATTACCACGAAGCATTTAATTAAAAAATTATTCCATATTAAACGTTTACATTTTTTATTCTGATTTATGAATTTTTCTAAAATAGATCACGTACACGATATCTAGTATAGTTTTGAATCAACAGCTCCTGGACTATAATTTTCTTCAAGTTTCTTTTTGAGGTTAGGTTATTTTAAACTTGGATGCGTCAGTTTATTATACGCGTATATGGAATAATTTTATATCATTCTATAATAATTATTCAATTACCACGAAGCATTTAATTAAAAAAATTATTCCATATTAAACGTTAACATTTTTTATTCTGATTTATGAATTTTTCTAAAATAGATCACGTACTCGACATCTAGTATAGTTTTGAATCAACAGCTCCTGGACTATAATTTTCTTGAAGTTTCTTTTTGAGGTTAGGTTATTTTAAACTTGGATGCGTCAGTTTATTATACGCGTATATGGAATAATTTTATATCATTCTATAATAATTATTCAATTACCACGAAGCATTTAATTAAAAAATTATTCCATATTAAACGTTTACATTTTTTATTCTGATTTATGAATTTTTCTAAAATAGATCACGTACTCGACATCTAGTATAGTTTTGAATCAACAGCTCCTGGACTATAATTTTCTTGAAGTTTCTTTTTGAGGTTAGGTTATTTTAAACTTGGATGCGTCAGTTTATTATACGCGTATATGGAATAATTTTATATCATTCTATAATAATTATTCAATTACCACGAAGCATTTAATTAAAAAATTATTCCATATTAAACGTTTACATTTTTTATTCTGATTTATGAATTTTTCTAAAATAGATCACGTACACGATATCTAGTATAGTTTTGAATCAACAGCTCCTGGACTATAATTTTCTTCAAGTTTCTTTTTGAGGTTAGGTTATTTTAAACTTGGATGCGTCAGTTTATTATACGCGTATATGGAATAATTTTATATCATTCTATAATAATTATTCAATTACCACGAAGCATTTAATTAAAAAAATTATTCCATATTAAACGTTAACATTTTTTATTCTGATTTATGAATTTTTCTAAAATAGATCACGTACACGATATCTAGTATAGTTTTGAATCAACAGCTCCTGGACTATAATTTTCTTCAAGTTTCTTTTTGAGGTTAGGTTATTTTAAACTTGGATGCGTCAGTTTATTATACGCGTATATGGAATAATTTTATATCATTCTATAATAATTATTCAATTACCACGAAGCATTTAATTAAAAAATTATTCCATATTAAACGTTAACATTTTTTATTCTGATTTATGAATTTTTCTAAAATAGATCACGTACTCGACATCTAGTATAGTTTTGAATCAACAGCTCCTGGACTATAATTTTCTTGAAGTTTCTTTTTGAGGTTAGGTTATTTTAAACTTGGATGCGTCAGTTTATTATACGCGTATATGGAATAATTTTATATCATTCTATAATAATTATTCAATTACCACGAAGCATTTAATTAAAAAATTATTCCATATTAAACGTTTACATTTTTTATTCTGATTTATGAATTTTTCTAAAATAGATCACGTACTCGACATCTAGTATAGTTTTGAATCAACAGCTCCTGGACTATAATTTTCTTGAAGTTTCTTTTTGAGGTTAGGTTATTTTAAACTTGGATGCGTCAGTTTATTATACGCGTATATGGAATAATTTTATATCATTCTATAATAATTATTCAATTACCACGAAGCATTTAATTAAAAAATTATTCCATATTAAACGTTTACATTTTTTATTCTGATTTATGAATTTTTCTAAATAAGATCACGTACACGACATCTAGTATAGTTTTGAATCAACAGCTCCTGTACTATAATTTTCTTGAAGTTTCTTTTTGAGGTTAGGTTATTTTAAACTTGGATGCGTCAGTTTATTATACGCGTATATGGAATAATTTTATATCATTCTATAATAATTATTCAATTACCACGAAGCATTTAATTAAAAAAATTATTCCATATTAAACGTTAACATTTTTTATTCTGATTTATGAATTTTTCTAAAAAAGATCACGTACACGACATCTAGTATAGTTTTGAATCAACAGCTCCTGTACTATAATTTTCTTGAAGTTTCTTTTTGAGGTTAGGTTATTTTAAACTTGGATGCGTCAGTTTATTATACGCGTATATGGAATAATTTTATATCATTCTATAATAATTATTCAATTACCACGAAGCATTTAATTAAAAAAATTATTCCATATTAAACGTTAACATTTTTTATTCTGATTTATGAATTTTTCTAAAATAGATCACGTACTCGACATCTAGTATAGTTTTGAATCAACAGCTCCTGGACTATAATTTTCTTGAAGTTTCTTTTTGAGGTTAGGTTATTTTAAACTTGGATGCGTCAGTTTATTATACGCGTATATGGAATAATTTTATATCATTCTATAATAATTATTCAATTACCACGAAGCATTTAATTAAAAAAATTATTCCATATTAAACGTTAACATTTTTTATTCTGATTTATGAATTTTTCTAAAAAAGATCACGTACACGACATCTAGTATAGTTTTGAATCAACAGCTCCTGGACTATAATTTTCTTGAAGTTTCTTTTTGAGGTTAGGTTATTTTAAACTTGGATGCGTCAGTTTATTATACGCGTATATGGAATAATTTTATATCATTCTATAATAATTATTCAATTACCACGAAGCATTTAATTAAAAAAATTATTCCATATTAAACGTTAACATTTTTTATTCTGATTTATGAATTTTTCTAAAATAGATCACGTACACGATATCTAGTATAGTTTTGAATCAACAGCTCCTGGACTATAATTTTCTTCAAGTTTCTTTTTGAGGTTAGGTTATTTTAAACTTGGATGCGTCAGTTTATTATACGCGTATATGGAATAATTTTATATCATTCTATAATAATTATTCAATTACCACGAAGCATTTAATTAAAAAAATTATTCCATATTAAACGTTAACATTTTTTATTCTGATTTATGAATTTTTCTAAATAAGATCACGTACACGACATTTAGTATAGTTTTGAATCAACAGCTCCTGTACTATAATTTTCTTGAAGTTTCTTTTTGAGGTTAGGTTATTTTAAACTTGGATGCGTCAGTTTATTATACGCGTATATGGAATAATTTTATATCATTCTATAATAATTATTCAATTACCACGAAGCATTTAATTAAAAAATTATTCCATATTAAACGTTAACATTTTTTATTCTGATTTATGAATTTTTCTAAAATAGATCACGTACTCGACATCTAGTATAGTTTTGAATCAACAGCTCCTGGACTATAATTTTCTTGAAGTTTCTTTTTGAGGTTAGGTTATTTTAAACTTGGATGCTTCAGTTTATTATACGCGTATATGGAATAATTTTATATCATTCTATAATAATTATTCAATTACCACGAAGCATTTAATTAAAAAATTATTCCATATTAAACGTTTACATTTTTTATTCTGATTTATGAATTTTTCTAAATAAGATCACGTACACGACATTTAGTATAGTTTTGAATCAACAGCTCCTGTACTATAATTTTCTTGAAGTTTCTTTTTGAGGTTAGGTTATTTTAAACTTGGATGCGTCAGTTTATTATACGCGTATATGGAATAATTTTATATCATTCTATAATAATTATTCAATTACCACGAAGCATTTAATTAAAAAATTATTCCATATTAAACGTTTACATTTTTTATTCTGATTTATGAATTTTTCTAAAAAAGATCACGTACACGACATCTAGTATAGTTTTGAATCAACAGCTCCTGTACTATAATTTTCTTGAAGTTTCTTTTTGAGGTTAGGTTATTTTAAACTTGGATGCGTCAGTTTATTATACGCGTATATGGAATAATTTTATATCATTCTATAATAATTATTCAATTACCACGAAGCATTTAATTAAAAAAATTATTCCATATTAAACGTTAACATTTTTTATTCTGATTTATGAATTTTTCTAAAATAGATCACGTACTCGACATCTAGTATAGTTTTGAATCAACAGCTCCTGGACTATAATTTTCTTGAAGTTTCTTTTTGAGGTTAGGTTATTTTAAACTTGGATGCGTCAGTTTATTATACGCGTATATGGAATAATTTTATATCATTCTATAATAATTATTCAATTACCACGAAGCATTTAATTAAAAAATTATTCCATATTAAACGTTAACATTTTTTATTCTGATTTATGAATTTTTCTAAATAAGATCACGTACACGACATCTAGTATAGTTTTGAATCAACAGCTCCTGTACTATAATTTTCTTGAAGTTTCTTTTTGAGGTTAGGTTATTTTAAACTTGGATGCGTCAGTTTATTATACGCGTATATGGAATAATTTTATATCATTCTATAATAATTATTCAATTACCACGAAGCATTTAATTAAAAAATTATTCCATATTAAACGTTAACATTTTTTATTCTGATTTATGAATTTTTCTAAATAAGATCACGTACACGACATCTAGTATAGTTTTGAATCAACAGCTCCTGTACTATAATTTTCTTGAAGTTTCTTTTTGAGGTTAGGTTATTTTAAACTTGGATGCGTCAGTTTATTATACGCGTATATGGAATAATTTTATATCATTCTATAATAATTATTCAATTACCACGAAGCATTTAATTAAAAAAATTATTCCATATTAAACGTTAACATTTTTTATTCTGATTTATGAATTTTTCTAAAATAGATCACGTACTCGACATCTAGTATAGTTTTGAATCAACAGCTCCTGGACTATAATTTTCTTGAAGTTTCTTTTTGAGGTTAGGTTATTTTAAACTTGGATGCGTCAGTTTATTATACGCGTATATGGAATAATTTTATATCATTCTATAATAATTATTCAATTACCACGAAGCATTTAATTAAAAAATTATTCCATATTAAACGTTTACATTTTTTATTCTGATTTATGAATTTTTCTAAATAAGATCACGTACACGACATCTAGTATAGTTTTGAATCAACAGCTCCTGTACTATAATTTTCTTGAAGTTTCTTTTTGAGGTTAGGTTATTTTAAACTTGGATGCGTCAGTTTATTATACGCGTATATGGAATAATTTTATATCATTCTATAATAATTATTCAATTACCACGAAGCATTTAATTAAAAAAATTATTCCATATTAAACGTTAACATTTTTTATTCTGATTTATGAATTTTTCTAAAATAGATCACGTACTCGACATCTAGTATAGTTTTGAATCAACAGCTCCTGGACTATAATTTTCTTGAAGTTTCTTTTTGAGGTTAGGTTATTTTAAACTTGGATGCGTCAGTTTATTATACGCGTATATGGAATAATTTTATATCATTCTATAATAATTATTCAATTACCACGAAGCATTTAATTAAAAAAATTATTCCATATTAAACGTTAACATTTTTTATTCTGATTTATGAATTTTTCTAAAATAGATCACGTACACGATATCTAGTATAGTTTTGAATCAACAGCTCCTGGACTATAATTTTCTTCAAGTTTCTTTTTGAGGTTAGGTTATTTTAAACTTGGATGCGTCAGTTTATTATACGCGTATATGGAATAATTTTATATCATTCTATAATAATTATTCAATTACCACGAAGCATTTAATTAAAAAATTATTCCATATTAAACGTTTACATTTTTTATTCTGATTTATGAATTTTTCTAAATAAGATCACGTACACGACATCTAGTATAGTTTTGAATCAACAGCTCCTGTACTATAATTTTCTTGAAGTTTCTTTTTGAGGTTAGGTTATTTTAAACTTGGATGCGTCAGTTTATTATACGCGTATATGGAATAATTTTATATCATTCTATAATAATTATTCAATTACCACGAAGCATTTAATTAAAAAAATTATTCCATATTAAACGTTAACATTTTTTATTCTGATTTATGAATTTTTCTAAAATAGATCACGTACTCGACATCTAGTATAGTTTTGAATCAACAGCTCCTGGACTATAATTTTCTTGAAGTTTCTTTTTGAGGTTAGGTTATTTTAAACTTGGATGCGTCAGTTTATTATACGCGTATATGGAATAATTTTATATCATTCTATAATAATTATTCAATTACCACGAAGCATTTAATTAAAAAAATTATTCCATATTAAACGTTAACATTTTTTATTCTGATTTATGAATTTTTCTAAAATAGATCACGTACACGATATCTAGTATAGTTTTGAATCAACAGCTCCTGGACTATAATTTTCTTCAAGTTTCTTTTTGAGGTTAGGTTATTTTAAACTTGGATGCGTCAGTTTATTATACGCGTATATGGAATAATTTTATATCATTCTATAATAATTATTCAATTACCACGAAGCATTTAATTAAAAAAATTATTCCATATTAAACGGTAACATTTTTTATTCTGATTTATGAATTTTTCTAAAATAGATCACGTACTCGACATCTAGTATAGTTTTGAATCAACAGCTCCTGGACTATAATTTTCTTGAAGTTTCTTTTTGAGGTTAGGTTATTTTAAACTTGGATGCGTCAGTTTATTATACGCGTATATGGAATAATTTTATATCATTCTATAATAATTATTCAATTACCACGAAGCATTTAATTAAAAAATTATTCCATATTAAACGTTAACATTTTTTATTCTGATTTATGAATTTTTCTAAAATAGATCACGTACTCGACATCTAGTATAGTTTTGAATCAACAGCTCCTGGACTATAATTTTCTTGAAGTTTCTTTTTGAGGTTAGGTTATTTTAAACTTGGATGCTTCAGTTTATTATACGCGTATATGGAATAATTTTATATCATTCTATAATAATTATTCAATTACCACGAAGCATTTAATTAAAAAATTATTCCATATTAAACGTTTACATTTTTTATTCTGATTTATGAATTTTTCTAAATAAGATCACGTACACGACATCTAGTGTAGTTTTCAATAAACAGCTCCTGGACTATAATTTTAACCCTGTGCTTGAATAATCCGAATTAAATTTTCTTGAAGTTTCTTTTTGAGGTTAGGTTATTTTAAACTTGGATGCTTCAGTTTTAGCATTTAATTAAATAAAATTATTATGTTGTATATTTTTTTTTAAAACTCAATATTTATCTACGTCACACCAATATGGCGTTCAACCAGGACCAATTGTGTATTAATAAGAATTTAATAATATTTGTACCATATTTGCGGTAGATGAATATTTATTATAATTAGTTGTATTCAAAAATTGTAATGCAAATAAATAAAATTAAAATACACATTTTCGAAAATATGTAGACATAATATTGTGGCTCCACCTATAAGTGAGTAGAAAAATTCATAAATTACGAAGACAGATTTACGCACTACATGTTTGTTGTGGAAAACTGAACATCGAATAATACCGGGGGCTGTCAAAAAGAGTAGCAAATACATTATTAATACGTATTAATATTAATAAAAAATACGAAACGGAATTTATACGAAAAACAGAACTAAGAGAAAGAAGAATTATTATTATAAAGCTCCGGATACAGTATCCGCATCGACTAATGGGATCGACTGTTTTCAACTCAATAAATTTATTGAAAAATCTCAGATACAATATATAGCAATCGTTCTCATTTTTTTTAATGCATCCCCCAATGGCAAAGCGACTAATCTCATTTATAATATACTATATATCCTTATTTTCAGGAGCACTTCAGATTCTTTCGAGCGAAGAAAAGGATCACGGAAAGTATGAATGCGTCGCCGAAAATTCGATTGGCACGGATTATTCCAAACATTCTCTGCTTTACGTTAAAGGTAAGAAATATGTTTTCGTATTTATTAGATTTGGTTCGAAACGAAATATTCTGCTATCGGTAATAGACGCCGTTGAAAATTCTTTCACATATATTGATTATATATAAATAAAAATTCCTCCAAATGTTGATTCTGCAACAAAAAATACTTCAGTGTATAATATCATTTTGAGGCCACCGATAAATTGAGTTTTAACAAATCAATACAAGGTAGCGAGGTAGCTTAGATCAGAAGAAGGACGTTTCCGTGGTATTACAAAACGCAACTAGAAGAAAAACGAAAAATTTATCAACCAAAACATCGGACTAACCGTTTATTTTTTAAAAATGGTACCTTCTTCTTCTTCAAGTACCATAATTGTTGTCGCTCCTTGAATACCACACCAGTCTCTTATATTCCGTGGCCAGGAATGTTGTTTCCTCCCTGGTCCTCTCCTTCCGTCGATCTTTCCCGTCAGTATGAGCTTGAGGGTTGAATATCTCGGACCCGAATAAGATACTTTCCGTTGTTTGGTTACCACACCAGCTCTACTCAGTACTTATTCATTCGTCATGTGCTCGGTCCAAGGGATCCGCAGAAGTCTACGCAACATCCACATTTCCATTGCTTCTATTCTGTTCAAGGACCTCAATTTCAGGGATCACCATACATAAGGATTGGTCAAATATAACATTTAATCACCCCAATATAAACTTATTAAACTTTGTAGAAACTGATTTTGCTGTCTATTCCGTGTTTGGTTCCAATTTCGTTGATAAAATTGACTATTTCTTGTAGGTCTTCTACGTTTTCGGCTAATATCGCAGTATCGTCGGTATACCTGATGTTATTTATGGGAGTTCCATTTATTTTAATACCTTTTTGATAGTTAGTTAGAGTATGCATCCCTGACGGACTCCCCTAAGTATCTGAAGGTGTTCCGTAGCTAGAGAGCCGCTAGTTCGCAGTTCCGCTGATCTGCATACAGCTTTTGTATGATCCTGATGTCTTTACTATCGATATAAACATCCTTTAGAATGTCAAACAGTAAATCATGCCGAATGGAGTCAAACGCTTCTGGTAGTCTATAAAGCAAACGAAGACATCTGTTCACCACTAACCTCTTCGCAATTGTTAATTATATTTAAAGCCTTAAGTGCGTGGATCATTAAGCTTATCAGTCTGTAGTCTTCACAAGCTTCGACACTGGGTTTTTTCGGGATAATCATAAAAGTGGATTTTCGCCAGTGTAGGGGAACACTGCTGCTAACATATATTAAGAGTTTGCACAAAATTTTAGTGTTTATCATGTCCAGAAGTTTTCCGCTCTTTAGATTTTCATTCCACTTCAGCTTCTATTATTCTTGGACTCGTCTTCTTGCTCTTTCAATAGAATCAGGTCCTGTTCAATCCCGTACATTGGTTGGTTTAAACGACTTCAATTTCCTATCGCTCTTGCATTCGCTATGACCACTAACGAATCATAAAACTAATCTTTGTGGTCAGAATATGGAAATTTCATGTTTTTCCAAGCATGTTCACAGGTCGAAAGACAAATCATGTTTCACAAAATGTTTCATTGCCGAGATGCCGCGGATTCGGTTTAAATATAAATCGAAAATGAAGAATGAGATTTTTCGATATCTCGATTCGTTTTCGTGATATCGATACTTAAAGTTATAATCAAACTTTAGTTCGCTTTATCGAACAGATGGCGCTCAAAAAAAATTAAAAAAAGTTTTTCTTATTACAAAGTTCTGTATCCAAAAGTTAAAATGCGACCATCAGATACCAATTTTTTAAAGCAGCATACGAGGTTTGTCAAAAAATTTGAATTTTGTGCGAGAGTATTTTTCACAATTCAGCAAAATGTTAGGAAGTAAAGTTGTTGAATTAGAAGTAATATTACAGCCATTTATTATGAAAATTCAGGTTTTGTATTAATTATTCTGGCGGGATAAAATTTAAATTTAATTTATACTAGCTTTTACCCGCGGCTTCGCTCGCATCGAATCCATTAAATAAGTATCAGAAATCATTATAATAGAAAAGAACGAACTCTGTAGCTATATTAGAACCTGAGATATAGATCTTTGAATGTAGAAAAATTGTCAAAAACCTACAAAATCCATAACTCCACGTTGAATGTCCCTAGCTCCTCTCCAACTCAACCGATTTAAGTGTTGAAAAACTCAAAAGAAAGAAGGTGTTTTAGCGAGTGTTCTTAAGCCAAAACGAACTCTGTAGCTATATGAGAACCTGAAATATAGATCTTTGAATGTAGAAAAATTGTCAAAAACCTACAAAATCCATAACTCCACGTTGAATGTCCGCGCCTAGCTCCTGTCCAACTCAACCGATTTGAGTGTTGAAAAACTCAAAAGAAAGAGGATGTTTCAGCGAGTGTTCTTAAACCAAAACGAACTCTGTAGCTATATTAGAACCTGAGATATAGATCTTTGAATGTAGAAAAATTGCCAAAAACCTACAAAATCCATAACTCCACATTGATGTCCGCGCCTAGCTCCTCTCCAACTCAACCGATTCAAGTGTTCAAAAACTCAAAAGAAAGAGGATGTTTCAGCGAGTGTTCTTAAACCAAAACGAACTCTGTAGCTATATTAGAACCTGAGATATAGATCTTTGAATGTAGAAAAATTGCCAAAAACCTACAAAATCCATAACTCCACATTGAATGTCCGCGCCTAGCTCCTCTCCAACTCAACCGATTCAAGTGTTCAAAAACTCAAAAGAAAGAAGATGTTTCAGCGAGTGTTCTTAAACCAAAACGAACTCTGTAGCTATATTAGAACCTGAGATATAGATCTTTGAATGTAGAAAAATTGTCAAAAACCTACAAAAATCCATAACTCCACGTTGAATGTCCGCGCCTAGCTCCTCTCCAACTCAACCGATTCAAGTGTTCAAAAACTCAAAAGAAAGAGGATGTTTCAGCGAGTGTTCTTAAACCAAAACGAACTCTGTAGCTATATTAGAACCTGAGATATAGATCTTTGAATGTAGAAAAATTGCCAAAAACCTACAAAATCCATAACTCCACATTGATGTCCGCGCCTAGCTCCTCTCCAACTCAACCGATTCAAGTGTTCAAAAACTCAAAAGAAAGAGGATGTTTCAGCGAGTGTTCTTAAACCAAAACGAACTCTGTAGCTATATTAGAACCTGAGATATAGATCTTTGAATGTAGAAAAATTGTCAAAAACCTACAAAAATCCATAACTCCACGTTGAATGTCCGCGCCTAGCTCCTCTCCAACTCAACCGATTCAAGTGTTCAAAAACTCAAAAGAAAGAAGATGTTTCAGCGAGTATTCTTAAACCAAAACGAAGTCTCTATCTTGAATAGAACCTGAGATATTGAGAATAGAACGTGTGTATGTGAAAAACTCCCATAAGTAATGTACAGGGGGAAATCGCATTTGAGTATAACTTGAGAATGGTGAAAATTAGATGAAATCCGATGGTTGATGGCTGATCTGTGCATCAATACCTTTTATTGAAAAAAAAATTGAGCAAATCGGTTGGGTAGAACGCCTGAACGGACTCGGAATGGAAATCTTCAATTTTTTTAATATATAAGATGATGCTCTGACATGAAGTATGTGACAGAAAATATCACAGTGAGTGTTTGTTTGTAAAATTATAATAAAAATGGCAAATTTACTAAATCGTGAAGAAAAAATAAAACTTGTGTTAATTGTTGGAAACAATCACAAAATCCAAATAGAGAGGACGCAAATATTTTTAATAATATACATCCGCATAGAAAAATTCGGCACAGTTGCAAAATTTTAAAATAATTTAAAGCTAGTGAAAGTATAGAAAATAAACGCCGAAAAAAACGAGTTGCGAATGAAGATACTGAATTTGAAGTGATGATTTCTGTCGTAGAAGATACAAATTAAGGAAAAGGGCCTCTGCAATCCAAATTACTTCAGTATTCGTTTTGAATTCTGCGCTCTGATCCAAGGAAAGTTGGATGAAGACCCGTTTTCTACAAGAATATTTTCCGATGAGGCAACATTTTCTCCAAACGGAACCGTCTCATCCCAAAATTATCGCTGGTGGTCTACCAGTAATCCAAACTTTGTAATAAAAACCAATATTCTTTTAAAAACAACGTATATACAAAAATTAATTAGTTGGACCTTTTTTTTCGACATTCCTTAAATGCCGCAGTGATTTTTTGCGCGACCTTCTGTTACAAAAACGTATGACAATTTGGTTCATAAATATGTTTAATGGGAAGGTGATCACAGGTATTCAGATATCTTTTGGCCTTGTAGGTCTGCTGATTTGACTCCAGTTGACTTTTTTATGGGGTTACTTAAAACAACAGGTTTATCAGCGGTTAAAATTTGATGATGTAGAAAATTATTCCAAAAATGATACGGAAAGTTTTATAAGAGTTCGACAAAAGGACAATTAAAAGTTTAGAAAGAGAAGGTGGATATTTCGAAGCTGTAGGACATTGAATTAAAATCTAATTCTGTTTGATTCTGTTTAATTTTCATAATAAACGGCTGTAACTGCATATAACTTTCAATTCAAAACAACTTTATAACATTTTTCTGTATTGTGAAAAATACTCTTGCAGACAAATTAAAATTTTTTGACAAACCTCTTATGCTGCTCAAAAAAATGTTTGCATTTTAACTTTTGGACCATGCAGAACTTAACTCATCGGGAATAACATTTTTTCATAAAACCACTAATAAAAAAGTTTTCCATATGGTTCCAACTGAAATAGACGAATACATATATACCGGTTCCAATCCTTCGAAATCAGAATAATCATCTTCATTTGATTTTGAAGATAATCCCCGTCAATTATATACGTACAGACGTGATGTTGGTTAACGCCGTATAACATTCTAACCAATATCATGACGTATACGTATCAAGTGATCTGTTTCGCTTTGGACTTATTTAGATAAATGTTTCCTGCAGCATCTAGTAGCGACCATACATAAATTTATCATTTATGCCGTTTAATAGGGGTAATTCGAATGTATGTGACTTCTGTCTAAATCCAACGTGTAGGACGAAATGGGATACGTTGTCTCTTAACCTACCGGGATAAATTGGTGTGTTCGGTCTTCTTAACTCGGAAATTTTTCATATTTCGAATCATTAATTTTAATATTCAAGTTGGAATTTCTGCAACAACGACGATAGTCATACTGAATACGCTGTTCACACCAACACTGTCTGACTCGTAGACACTAAAGGTAAACCGAGTTTACGCTCAGTCTCTGAAGACGATAACTTGGTTATCGAAACGCGCTTCAAAAAGTGTAATTATGAGTGTTGGTGTAGTGTATCTTTAGTTTCTGAACTAAACTGATAACTTGGTTATAGAAACACTCACAATATATTGTCCGACGCGCGTTTCCTTCAATCTCTGAAGACGATAACTTGGTATAGAAACACTTATAATTACACTGTCTGACGAGCGTCTCTGAAGACGATAACTTGGTTATCGAAACGCGCTTCAAAAAGTGTAATTATGAGTGTTGGTGTAGTGTATCTTTAGTTTCTGAACTAAACTGATAACTTGGTTATAGAAACACTCACAATACATTGTCCGACGCGCGTTTCCTTCAGTCTCTGAAGACGATAACTTGGTATAGAAACACTTATAATTATACTGTCTGACGAGCGTCTCTGAAGACGATAACTTGGTTATCGAAACGCGCTTCAAAAAGTGTAATTATGAGTGTTGGTGTAGTGTATCTTCAGTTTCTGAACTGAACTGATAACTTGGTTATAGAAACGCACACAATACATTGTCCGACGCGCGTTTCCTTCAGTCTCTGAAGACGATAACTTGGTATAGAAACACTTATAATTACACTGTCTGACGAGCGTCTCTGAAGACGATAACTTGGTTATCGAAACGCGCTTCAAAAAGTATAATTATGAGTGTTGGTGTAGTGTACCTTCAGTTTCTGAACTGAACTGATAACTTGGTTATAGAAACACTCACAATACATTGTCCGACGCGCGTTTCATTCAATCTCTGAAGACGATAACTTGGTATAGAAACACTTATAATTACACTGTCTGACGCGCGTCTCTGAAGACGATAACTTGGTTATCGAAACGCGCTTCAAAAAGTGTAATTATGAGTGTTGGTGTAGTGTACCTTCAGTTTCTGAACTGAACTGATAACTTGGTTATAGAAACACTCACAATACATTGTCCGACGCGCGTTTCCTTCAATCTCTGAAGACGATAACTTGGTATAGAAACACTTATAATTACACTGTCTGACGCGCGTCTCTGAAGACGATAACTTGGTTATCGAAACGCGCTTCAAAAAGTGTAATTATGAGTGTTGGTGTAGTGTATCTTTAGTTTCTGAACTAAACTGATAACTTGGTTATAGAAACATTCACAATACATTGTCCGACGCGCGTTTCATTCAATCTCTGAAGACGATAACTTGGTATAGAAACACTTATAATTACACTGTCTGACGCGCGTCTCTGAAGACGATAACTTGGTTATTGAAACGCACGTCAGACAGTGTACTTGTGAGTGTTGGTGTAGTGTACCTTCAGTCTATGAAGACGATAATTTGATATAGAAATACTTATAAATGCACTGTCTGACACGCGTCTCTGAAGACGATAACTTGGTTATGGAAACGCGCTTCAAAAAGTGTAATTATGAGTGTTGGTGTAGTGTATCTTTAGTTTCTGAACTAAACTGATAACTTGGTTATAGAAACACTCACAATACATTGTCCGACGCGCGTTTCATTCAATCTCTGAAGACGATAACTTGGTATAGAAACACTTATAATTACACTGTCTGACGCGCGTCTCTGAAGACGATAACTTGGTTATCGAAACGCGCTTCAAAAAGTGTAATTATGAGTGTTGGTGTAGTGTATCTTTAGTTTCTGAACTAAACTGATAACTTGGTTATAGAAACATTCACAATACATTGTCCGACGCGCGTTTCATTCAATCTCTGAAGACGATAACTTGGTATAGAAACACTTATAATTACACTGTCTGACGCGCGTCTCTGAAGACGATAACTTGGTTATTGAAACGCACGTCAGACAGTGTACTTGTGAGTGTTGGTGTAGTGTACCTTCAGTCTATGAAGACGATAATTTGATATAGAAATACTTATAAATGCACTGTCTGACACGCGTCTCTGAAGACGATAACTTGGTTATGGAAACGCGCTTCAAAAAGTGTAATTATGAGTGTTGGTGTAGTGTATCTTTAGTTTCTGAACTAAACTGATAACTTGGTTATAGAAACACTCACAATACATTGTCCGACGCGCGTTTCATTCAATCTCTGAAGACGATAACTTGGTATAGAAACACTTATAATTACACTGTCTGACGCGCGTCTCTGAAGACGATAACTTGGTTATTGAAACGCACGTCAGACAGTGTACTTGTGAGTGTTGGTGTAGTGTACCTTCAGTCTATGAAGACGATAATTTGATATAGAAATACTTATAAATGCACTGTCTGACACGCGTCTCTGAAGACGATAACTTGGTTATGGAAACGCGCTTCAAAAAGTATAATTATGAGTGTTGGTGTAGTGTATCTTCAGTTTCTGAACTGAACTGATAACTTGGTTATAGAAACACTCACAATACATTGTCCGACGCGCGTTTCATTCAATCTCTGAAGACGATAACTTGGTATAGAAACACTTATAATTACACTGTCTGACGCGCGTCTCTGAAGACGATAACTTGGTTATTGAAACGCACGTCAGACAGTGTACTTGTGAGTGTTGGTGTAGTGTACCTTCAGTCTATGAAGACGATAATTTGATATAGAAATACTTATAAATGCACTGTCTGACACGCGTCTCTGAAGACGATAACTTGGTTATGGAAACGCGCTTCAAAAAGTGTAATTATGAGTGTTGGTGTAGTGTATCTTCAGTTTCTGAACTGAACTGATAACTTGGTTATAGAAACACTCACAATACATTGTCCGACGCGCGTTTCATTCAATCTCTGAAGACGATAACTTGGTTATAGAAACGCACGTCAGACACTGTACTTGTGAGTGTTGTTGTAGTGTGAATATTTTGTTCAGTATTAATTTTAATATCACTTATTTGAAAGGGGTACAGTGTGTTGGGGCTAGAACATTACGTAGGTCAACATAAAACTGGTACGGATAGTACGAAGAACAACGCAGTTGTTGGCCTATGCGGATGATGTGGTGAGTAAAAAAGACGTACAGGGCTTTCGTAGAAATGGTTGAAGTATAGAACCTAAGAGTGAACGCATCTCAAAACATTTGATATTTTAAAGCAGAATACATTCACAAAACTAATTGAATTCGAGCTAGTCATCAATTACGTCTACCTAGGAAGAATTATTAAAGACAATGAGGAAGTACAGATAGAAGCAAGGTTAAATCGAGGAAGCAAACAAGCAGTAATAATAAATAAGATACTAATATCCAAGAATATCTCCCAAAAAACTATTTTATACCATATACTGTTGTTATTTTCAGTGGGTTCGGGTTCTTTGTTGAGAAATGATGAAGTCCAAAGTTGACAAAATGTTTATTGAACAGAGCTTCAAAAGGTACCTGCCAGTACAAAAATTACTATCTAACTTTTACAATTTTAATAAGAAAAATATTCAGGACTGTCGTTTGTTTACAATTCTGTAAAAGAAAATTAATTAACAAAAGTTTTGGCACGTGGCGACAAGATTTGAACACAAAAATAAAGTTTAATTTGATACCTTTTGAATCGTTCGACAATACTTGTTTTGATTAACAAAACTCTTGCTAAACAATCGTCGGATTGTTGCTCAATACTTAACAACTCTTCCAGTCGCCATTTTATTTCGCCTGCCAACTTAACTAAATTAATATAAACATGGTTACCAACTTTGACTCTATATAAAACAAAATAGTGTGGGATAGGGATAGGTCGGGTCAGCTGTCAATTTGATCAATTCTCAACAGATAGAAAGAAAAAAGACACACCAGGAAAGGAAAAACCTGTTTGGCGAACAAGAAATTAGCAAAATTATAAGATCCAGAAGACTGGAATGTCTAGGACGCTTAGAAATAATGCTGGAAACAAACAGAAAACTGCTGTTATGGATCTGGTAAAAAAATAGGTCCAAAAAGCGGAGAAAATCTGGATTTGAAAGGGAAGATATGAAATATAAATAAATAAAATGAAAAAAGTAAATTATTACCACGCTATGGACCTAGATGACCTTTGTCTAGCACGGGATTTCATTCAAATAATTCGGCTGTGATTTAAAAAAATTTTCGTACACGACCCCTCGTTTCTGAATTATAAACCTTTGAAGATTTCATATTTAAGTCTATTTTCTAAATTATACATTCGAACATTATGAATTTTGGGTGATTACACTACTATTTGAAAGCAGGGGGCGGCTCATGCCCAATAGTTAACAAACCGTAACTTTTACAGAGACAACCTGTACAATCTAAAGATATCAAAAATGAATTTTTCAATCGATTTTTTGTATAACTCGATAAAATTCGTGGTTAGAAAGACCACAAAGAGACATTCTGAAGAAAATTATCATAAGCCGGTTTCACACGAGACGGTTTTATTAATTCCCATAACCTCGAAATGATTTCCCACTCATGTTATTATATAACGAGGGGTAGTAAGAGAAATTTTTTTTGTCCCAACATTACTTTCACGTCAACGAATTTTTTAAAGTCCCGAAACACCCTGTATATATTGAGGAGCTAAATGCTGCGCCCCTGTACTACCCATATAAAACCGAATTGGACGTTTCACAGACGATTAACATAATTTTTATTATATCTTATTTCAAAGTATCTCGTATTTACTCGATGAGGAAGCTACATTGTTAATTAATTTTAGGTTAGACACCCTCGTATCCGAAACGGCCACATGTGCATAGAATAATTCATGAAACTATATCATCTTGAGATTTATGTTATCGTTTTCTGAGGTATCTTGTACTATAAACTAACTTGAGTAGATTCAATTCATAAATTAAATATTTACGGTGACAACTGTAATAGACAAAAACTCTATATATTATACAACGTGTTTGTTACCAACAATTAAATATTTCAAAGTTGTTACATGTGAAAATATATTATAAAACGAATCTCACTTTATTTAGATGATTATTAATATTTCGGTCAACATTAATACGACATCTAGGGTCGATATCATCAACTACGTTCAAGTGTGAAAGATATTTTTAACAGTTATCTGTTATATCGACTAAGTTTATAACAATTATGGAGGGTAGAGGTAAGGAACCAAGAAAAAAGATTTTTATAATCAAAGATTTGATCTAAGGTTCATATCCATGCTAATTTCGCGGGAAATTTGAAAATAATTCGAGTAATTTTAAATGCTCAAGGCTAGTTGTCCCATCAAATTGTGAATGAAAGTATGTATATGAAAGTACTATGCAAAATACTTTCATTTTGCTAACATTTCAAATTCAAATATTGTTGTTTACAAGAAAATATAAATACCTTAAATTAAAATGTTGTTTAAATAAAGTATTTTGTAAAATATTTTGGTTTCATTTACTATTTATGTGACAACCAGGTACGACCATCTAAATTTCACGATTAAATGGTTTATATAAGATATAGGTAGATGGAATACTGAAACACAGGATGATTATTATAATTTTTATTTTGTTTTTGACATTTTATAACTATATCCACAAACCAAAAATTTTTCTTCACACTTTAGCAGGCTTAGGACTGTCAACAGTGAGATGTTAGCAAGTTTAAAAAATGTTTCTGTTTGTTCATGGTACATACAATGGTATATAAAAAACTGATTTTATAACTATGGTTAATCAATGATTACCGTTGTCTTTCTTGCAGCTTTCCCTATATTTAACATATGCCATATTCATCACAACATCGTAGTCTTTATATTGTTGATCTTTGCCCTTAAAAATTTTATTAATAATACCTATGTAATGAAAGGTGCATATGTTAAAACTAATATTTACAAACATATTTACATAATCCTTATGATCTCAACAAAATATTGAGGAAACAAACGTCTGTCAAATCCTCCAAACGAAATATTTGTTTCTTTATGCCTAACGAATTGATTAACTGTGGCAATCTTTTGAAAATTTTATCAGAAAAACTTTTAAAAATATCACAGAATTTTGCTAAAGGCGCACATAAACCATTTTTTTATTTTCCCTAGAATATATTAATGAATTTGCCTTAATTAATTCGTTTGACAATATTATATTTTTGCACAAGTGGCATTTGAGACTTTTAAATAATTTCTTCGCTACTGAACCTGCCACATAAAGAGTGACAAGATCTAATCCTGTATATTTTGAGCTTCTATTGAATGGTTTATAAATTGGGACATTGACTATTGGAGGAAATATCATTTCTTTTCCTCTGCATAACTTTAAATATAAGTACTTACTAGGTAAATGTAGAGTTGGCAGTGAAAGTTTTTTAAACCTGCCATTGGGGTTTCTACAAATTGGTTCAAAATGAATACCACATATTCTATGCATGCATTAACTTGGGGTTATTTATTCTTTGCAATCAAATTCCGCAAACGTCTTCATTGTAGGAATGGAATGTCTATAAAAAAGTAAAATAAGAATAAAACCATTAAAGATATGAATTTGATTTCAATTTAAATATTTTTATGTTGATAAATAGTAAATATTACTCTCACCTTATCGCTTGCTTATTCCTGTATCCTGGTACACAGCAGGTCTTTACTCGTTTACTCATATTGAGCAAGTAAACACGACAGCACAATTCGCAACAAATAATAACTTTTAAATGCAAATAGCTAATAAACAAACAATATCAAACACCTTTGCAAAGATTTTATACACGTTTGCAAGACGGACGTTGTCCATTCAATAATCTTGGTTGTTTCTCGATGCATGATTAGAACTTAGTTTCAAAATTCAGATTGACAAACATTCAAAAATAAAACACCAAAAAGTAAGCTTTTAGATGTGAGCCAGTAATAGAGAGAAAATCGTCCTGAACTTCTATTCCAGTGCACAGGCCCTGAGAACTAGTATTACATATATGAGGAGAAACGTCTTGTATGGTGTATTGGTTGAAAAAGTATCCAGTTGTAAACAGCAAATTATAATACGAAGAATACGAATTTGTATATTAATAGTTTCTTTGAAATAGTTATGAATTAATTTGCTTCCTTTCAACACTTTTCGATATATCGAGATGGTTCTCCTAACCTCTACACTCCATATAACGATGAAAAAGAATGCTCACTTTTTTTACTTTCATTGGCTTATCATAAACATTTACTGTATGATTTGTTTTGATTACTGAGTTAAGTTTCAGTATAAAAAATTGACAATCACTTGGAATTTATTATTTGAAAAGAAAATATAAAATCGAAATTACCAACTTAACCACAGATGTCAATAAATTTTGAAATGGCTGTGATTATGACGTTCGGAATGAGAAAAAATTTCCTATTTTATTAAAAAGCTGTGTGTGTATCTAATATATTTATTTTTTAATATGCTCCTGGCAAAAGGGAAAATTAATATCTGGTCTGGGAATCGGTAATTTTGGTAAATTTATTTGTGATTCTAAGCAGTAGCGTAGCAAATATTTTTTTTTTCACTAATAGTTCTGTTTACATATATATTGTGTATGTACTATTATACCAATTCCAATATAATTCATTATTCCCATTAAAGCCATTATTACTAAATTATTTAATTCGTTTCCTATCACAGAAATAATTAATGATTCTGTCTAAAAAATAATTAGCAAAATAGATTTTTTTTCTTTTTAATAAATTCATAAAAATATTGTTTGAACATTAAATTGTAATGTTTTATTTACTTGAAGTTAAATTATCATTCTAAAAACAAAGTTTGTGAGGTGGTGTGTGTTCTTTGAAGTTGTTACTTAAAAAAAATTTAAATTAATAGTACAGGAAAATTAGGCGAATTTGAGCTAGAACTTTAAATTAAATTGGACGGTTTTGATTTTGTTGATTCTGATAGATTTTGGGGTACTGGATAAGTCTAGTAACTCTTAACAAAATTACGGGCACGGTTTTTTAAAATTTTGGGGCTTGAAACTAAAAAAAAGTTTGAAACGCGAATAACTCGAAAACCATGAAAAATTCTGAAAAAATTGCCGTAACACAAAAAGTCGAGTACAAAATTCTCTACAAAAAAGTATTCTAGGTATTTGTTCCTAACCTCAAAATTTTTACCTTAAAATGGGTTTCTATACTCAAAAATATTTTGAATCGCGAACAACTCGAAAGCTACGTGGAATTCGCAAAAAAGTAATGAAGCAAAAAATGTGCAGCACAAAATTCTCTACAGATTTGTATTCAAGCATGTTTTCCTAACCTCAAAATTTTCACCGTAAAATGCGTTTTTACACTCAAAAACATTTTGATTTACGGATAATTCGAAAACAAAGAGGATTTCGACACAAACTACCGAAACAAAAAATGTCAAGCACAACATTCTGTACAAATTTGTTCCAACTACAAAATTTTCATTATAAAATGGGTTTGAACGCTCAAAAATATTTTGAATCGCGAATAACTCGAAAAAAAAACGTAAAATTCGAAAAAAAGTGCCGGGACCAAAACTGTAGAGCACAAAGTTTTCCATAAATTGGTTCGTTCGTTCTTTTCTACTCTGGTTTACGGCGTTGAGGGAGATTTACTCAGAAATAGTGGCTCCAACGAAAAAATGACTACATACCTTTCTTGTAGAAAATTTTGTGCTCTATATTTTTTGTTAGTACAGTTTTTTCGAATTTGTCTTAGTTTTCGAGTTATTCGCGTTCCAAAATTTCGAAATCTCGTGCCCGTAATTTTGCAAACTATAGTTTACTGTTGTATAAAAGATGGTAATGTTTTCTGTTGCCAGAAGGTATTTTTTGCAAAATTTATCAACTTACGTTTTCAATATCATTCATAAATCAATAATGCAGTCATTTACATAACCTAAAAAAATAGAATATTCATTTCGTTTACTTAAGACTGTTTCCACAATATTTCCCTTCACTAATTGTGCTATAACGCTCCATATGGATGCCCCCATAGCACAACCATCAATTATCATATACATTTCATTCTCAAATTGTTTTTCCTTACACATTTTTGCCGAATTTAGTGGGTCTGTCTGTTATTCGGCTAGAAATTATGCGTACAAGAAAAGATAAATTCGTTAAAAACATCAAGCTCCGACCATATTATAAGTAATTCGGTAAAGGTGGAAGTTTATTCCCAATAAAAATAAATTAGTTTCCCTTTTTCATTCCTTACGATATCTAGTCATGTAAGAAGCTATTGATTTTAGATTTATTAACATTATACTTTCAGTTCGGCGAGTACCTCCACAATTTTCGATCCCTCCTCCAACAATGAGCGAAGTAAAATTGGGCGACGATCTAAATTTGACTTGTGTAGCGGTGGGTTCACCCATGCCTTTTGTAAAATGGCGTAAAGGGTTGACACAAGAACTTACTCCAGAAGATAAATTACCCGTAGGCAAAAACACCTTGGAATTAACCAACATCCAAGAATCCGCAAATTATACTTGCGTAGCGGCTAGCGCCTTGGGCGTAATCGAAGCTTTAGCACAAGTCAAAGTACAATGTAAGTAAATAATTATCGAAAACTTTGTTACAGATTGAATATATTGCTTCCCATCTCTAACAATCGTGATACATTTCGATTACTCGGATTAAATATGTTGCTTTTATTACAGGTATGTAATGATAGTTGCATAATACTCAAGGTTTATGTGATCGAAATAACAAATTTTCAATAATAAAAATACTTTCTGTAGTATAATTTTGTGAATAATGAATCAAAAATAATTAAAATCCTTCTAAATACTAGTAGTACTTGAAATAAAAGATAATTAATATTATTAAGTGTTATTGATGGTTGCATAACTAGTAGATATCTCGCTTGGTATTGGTAAATAAAGCAGTAACTAGTCATTTATCCCACCTTTATCTCTATTTGTTGGCAACACCCTTTTACCATTTAAAACTGTCGATTATATGTTCCGAAAATCGATTCTAAATGTTTATTTTTTGTTTAATA